>NC_134699.1:54187094-54429594 GCF_050947455.1 Rhinoderma darwinii
GAGGAAGAAAGTATGGAGAAGGCTTGGAACGGCTCATGATCCAAAGCACATCACATCCTCTGTAAAACTTGGTGGAGGCGGTGTGATGGCATGGGAGTGCATGGCTGCCAAAGGCACTGGGTCACTAGTGTTTATTGATGATGTGACTGAAGACAGAAGCAGCCGGATGAATTCTGAAGTGTTACTTTCTGCTCAGATTCAACCACATGCAGCAAGGTTGATTGGACGTCGCTTCACAGTACAGATGGGCAATGACCCAAAACATACTGCGAAAGCAACCCAGGAGTTTATAAGGCAAAGAAGTGGAATATTTTGCAATGGCCGAGTCAATCACCAGATCTCCACCAGATCGAGCTGCATTTCACTTGCTTAAGACAAGTCTATGGGCGCATCCGTACTTACGGACGGCTACCAATAGCTGTTGCTATGCGATGCCAGGATATTACCCAAGATTCCTCCCTGTATTTATGTGGATGCGTAAATACGGATGCATTACGGATGCACTACAGACAGTATTTACGGACATTGTTCTGTATATACAGATGACTATAAATGACTACGGATCCGTATTTACAGACAGTATTTACGGATGGATAAAAAATACATTAGTGTCATGGGGCCTAGGGTCTCATGCACATAGCTGTGCCCGTAATCACGGTCCGCGATTACGGGCACGGGCAGCCGCGGACAGCCAGCCGCATTTTCGGCCTGTGCTCCCATACAAAGTATGGGAACACAGACTGTAAAAAGCAAAAGATAGGACATGTCCTATCTTTTGCAGAGGCTTCCTACAGCCCGGACACCTTCCCACAGAAGGTGTCCGTGGTCAATAGAAGTGAATGGGTCCTTAATTACGGACGAATTCTATGGTCGTGTGCATGCCCCCAAAGACATGATCAGGTCCAAAGGACAGATGAATGGAAGCCGGTGAGTTGCGGAGATGCCACTTATTGCTGTGCGGACCAAGGATAAGGGTTCCTTACATACTTCCATTCATCCATGTTAAATCCTCACTCTAAAGCCTTCTTGCAGGGATTTGAAGAAATAATCCTAATTCATCTTCCTGAAGATCAAGGCATGTGATATCTGATCTCTCCGAGCTGCAGGATACATTATGAAGGTTCACATTTCTGGTTTTGGTTATAGTGACAGCCAATAAATTAGCAAAGATGAATTCTTTTTACCTTACTGTTCCGAACACTCAACCTTTCAGCAAATTACTGTGTTTCATGTTGACCTAAATCTTGGCTTTGAGTACTATAGGGAATACATTGATGACAGTTCATCATCTCTGCATAGAGTATGTTGCTCATGTCTCAAAATTGTGGGTGGATTGTTTCTGATTTTAAGAGAGAATACTCAGTCAGGCTTCGTTCACATCTGCGTCTGACTGAAACAAACGGAAACCATAGGTTTCCGATGGCATCGCCGTGGATTTCAATGGTGACGGATCCGGTGCCAATGGATTTAGTTTGTCTCAGTTGTGCAAGGACTCCGTCATATTGACGGAATGAATAGCACAGTTGACTACGGTATTCCATCAAAACGATGGAACCCTTGCAGAACTGAGACAAATGGAAACCATTGGCACCGGATCCGTCACCACTGAAATCAATGGTAATGCAAACGGAAACCTATGGTTTCGGTTTGTTCCCATCAGGGTCACATTCTGATGGGAAGCTCAGTCGGAACGGAAGCCTGACGTAGATGTGAACGAAGCTGTACCATACGGTGTATTCTCCACTATATTCTAAGGCCAACGAAAATAGTGGACAGACGGGTAGATTATTTCTAAAGTTAAGCACTGACCTAAAGATTCACTGTTAGTCAAACAATCCAATAGTGATGCAGTAGTACAAAAAAACTTCCCATGTTTCAAGTGCATTTTTACATTGACTGCAATTCTTGTGAAAGTCAAAAACATATAATGGGATGGGCCTTAGGACTTTTCCAAATAATGGATGTCAGATCCACTATATTTAATGGCTATTTCTAAACCCTTCAAAATTTGCTTGGGAAGATTTGGATCCTTTATGAAGGTACCTTGAAAAGTGAGCACCAGTTATATTAACGTTTGGGGTTAAGACAACCTTTATAGAGGTTTTTGCCTTTAAAAAGTTCTCTGAAGTATTTCAGTGGTATTATTGGAGGATAGCGAGTGGAACAACCATCGTTGATAACACTTTTGAAGTCAGTGGATTTTCCTATCAGATGCTGTAAAAGAGTTTTAGCAGTGGTGGTAAATCCTTTAATGGTAAGAAAGAAATATTAATGTATACTTCTAGTAGACAGGAACGTAAAGGGGTTGTCCAGGCAAAGGGAAGTTTTTTATACTGATGACCTATCCACAGGACAGGTCATCAGTATATGATATGTGGGGGTCCAATACCTGGATCCCGCACCGTTCAGTTGTTCTGGCTGCCTCCGGGCACAGATGTTATGCAGTGGTCGGTGCCGGAAACAGATGGCTCTGTAAACTGTATAGCGGTCCTGCTGCAGCTTTGCTCCTATTCACTTGAATAGGAGAAGAGCTGCAGTAATACAGCACCGCCGCTGTACTGTGACCAGAGCTAGTGACTGCCACATTCAATTGTATCTGCGTCCTCAGGACGCAGATACAATTGAATACTATGGTGGAGCAGGATGCTAGCTCCCTGCCCTGCTGTTCACTAGGCTACAAGCCACGTTGGGCTTGCAGCCTAAAAGACACTGGGACAGGATCCCTGCGCAGGCCGGCACAATGACGTCACTGGATCATGTCGGCCTATGCTAGGCTTCCATCTCAGCATCCCATAGGCTGCAAGCCTGACATGGCTGAGGAGCAGCTACGTTCGTGCGGGAACGGGGTGCTCGAGTACAAGTTTTTTTTTTATCTACAAGGGGGGGGGCTGTGTTGCACTATCTACAAGTGGGCTTTGTGTGGCACTATCTACAGGGGGGCTGTGTGTGGCACTATCTACATGGGGTGTGTGGCATTATCTACAGTGCTGTGTGTGGCACTATCTACAAGGGAGGCTGTGTGTGACACGGTCTACAAGGGGGGGCTTTGTGTGGCACGATCAACAAGGGGGGCTGTGTGTGGCACGATCTACAAGGGGGCCTGTGTGTGGTATAGTCTACAAGGGGGGTTTTGTGTGGCACTATCTACAAGATGAAGTGTGGCATGGTCTACAATGGGGTCTTTATGTGGTACGATCTACAAGGGGGCTGTGTGTGGCATTTTCTGCAAGGCGGGCTGTGTGTGGCACGATCTACAAGGGGAGGCTGTGTGTGGCACGATCTACAAGGGGGGCTGTGTGTGGCACGATCTACAAGGGGGGGCTGTGTGTGGCACGATCTACAAGGGGTGGCTGTGTGTGGCACGATCTACATGGGGAAGCTGTGTGTGGCACTATATATACGGCGGATGAGGAAGGGGTGAAGTGCTAAAAAAAAATTAAAATATCAGTGCTGAACAGTTACAATTTTCAT
Source organism: Rhinoderma darwinii (assembly GCF_050947455.1). Classification (NCBI taxonomy): domain Eukaryota; kingdom Metazoa; phylum Chordata; class Amphibia; order Anura; family Rhinodermatidae; genus Rhinoderma; species Rhinoderma darwinii. The sequence continues at coordinate 54,190,566 of NC_134699.1, forward strand.
AACCCTATAACTATACAGCCTAGCTGTATTTTTACATTGCACACAGAACTGAAAAATCATCATGGTCAGGTGGGTGGGGGGGGGGGGGGGCAGTGGTTGTAAAGTTTGCTATGGGGCCTAGTCTTTCCTAGTTATGCCTCTGCATAGAAATGCCATAGTTGGCATTCAGCGCTTGCTTTTTGAAGTCCTCCGAACGGGCAGATGAAAGATACATAACAAATCTTATAATATAAAAGGTGAAACATGTACTTTAGGTATTGGATTGGGTATTTCTTTGTCCTGATAATCAGTCAATAATGTGTCTGATCAGCTCAAACATACTGGAGCCTTCTCAAATAATGCTAGTCCTTCAAGGGCAATTCTGTCACTAGACCTACGGGTCTTCCGGAGTGGCGAAGAGATAAGCATATCACTACCCTCCTTATAAAAGTATGCTAGTATGGTCATCATGATTAATTGTGGCCCTGTGGGCCTTGCCCTAAGTAAAAATATAGAACCTTCCACACATACAGGCTTCCCCAAATTTCTTTGTTACGACGCAGCTAAGCAGATAAGAAATCCTGATGTGTTTTCTGTATCTCAATGATAATTTGCAGTCCCCACCATGACCCAAGTTATCACTCTTTGTATAAAATTCGCCCACTTATAAACAAACTTATTTTTGTATTCATATACCCCTAAGAAAAAAAAGTAATTATGGAGCCAGTCCCAGCAGGGACAGTAGATGGCTTTAAAAAAAGGCTTAGATAATTTCCTAGAACAAAAAAAAATCAGCTCCTATGTCAATGTTTAGAAATTTTGTTTCATCCCTTGGTTGAACTTGATGGACATGTGTCTTTTTTCAACCGAACTAACTATGTAACTGTATGGGGGCAGCTATGAGGGCATTATACTGCATGGGGGCATTATATTGTATGGGGGAATTAGAGGGAATTATACTGTATTGGGCATCTATGGGGGCATTATATTGTATCAGGCAGCTAAGGGTGGCATTATGCTGTATGGGGTAGCTATGTGGGCATTATTGTAATGTCGGGGTAGGGAGACAGACAGGTGAGCCCTAATCTACCCACCACTCAGTCCCTGCCTACTTGCACGGCCCGTCCTAGGCGACGGCGTACAACTGGGCGACGGTCCCTACGCTCAATAAGTGCACGACAGACAAACAGACAAGGGTACACAGAAGCTAAGGGAAATGGGGAAGTTGCCCACGGCAACACCGTGAGCAACAAGAGTAGTGAACGAGCCGAGTCAAACCAGGAGTGTACGAGGTACCAAACGCAGAGTAGGAGCGTAGTCAGTAAAGCCAGGGTCAATTTGAAGCAGAGGTCAATAGTACTAGCAGGAAGAGCAGAGCCAGGAAACAAGACAGAATCACAGGCAAAGGAAGAGCAGGAAATGAAAGTATAAATAGACTGAGGGCGGGAGCTAGAACCGTCTGGCCAGGCTGTGATAGGTTCTCCCACTCCTCAGCCTACCAGCCTGAGTGGTAGCAGATCGAGTCACTCTATCAGACCTAGGAGCAGATGCAGACGGATTAACCACGGGCGTCGACACAGAAGCTGTGTCTGGCAGATCCTTTACAATTATACTGTATGGGGGCATCTGTGGGCATTATACTGATCGACTATTCGTGCATTATACTGATCGACTATTCGTGCATTATACAGTGTGTGCGAATTAGAGGGCATTATACTGTATGGGGCATCTATGGGGCATTATACTGCATCGGGTAGCTAAGGGTGGCATTATGCAGTGTGGGGTAGCTATGGGGCATTATACTGTATAGGGCGAACTGTGCGGGCATTATACTGAGCGACTATGGGGGCATTATACTGCCTGGGAGCAGCTATTTGGCATTATACTGTCTAGGTGGCACTATGCGGTATAAGACTGTGTGGGGGGCAGCTATAGTGGCATTATACGATATGTGTGTGTGGGGTTCTAATGGGGCAGTATATTGCTGGGAGGCACTATGGGAGCATGATACTGTGTGGGCTGAACCGGGTGTGTATGGGCGGGGACAGGGTGAGGTATGGCTTAAAACGGAAAAAATTTGCATCGGTTGTCCCTCTTTGCGATTCTTGAAAGTTGGGAGGTATGCATGCAGCATCCCAGGGTCAGTGAGCGTGACCACCTGCAGCACCCAATTTCAGTGTGATCACCTGCAGCACCCCAGTCTCTCACAAGGCACCCTCACCCTCCTGTTCTATTAGATCAGTATTAGCTCTCCCTCCTCCCCCCTGCAGTCCTCCCCTTGTTTCCCGGGACGGATGTGGGACGCACTGATCTCATCTCCAGCTCTTCAGTCCTTTGAAACTTTTCATCTCCTCTCAAATTACTTCCCATTTACCCGCAAAAGACCAATAAGTGGCTGCACCCTGATGACTTTAACGGCTCCTTAATGAGGAAATGGCAGGAGGGGGAGGTCACAAAGGGTTAATTTAAAGCCCCCTCCTCCCTCCTTGCAGTTTGTAAATGTGTGGAAGTGCAGTGTGTGAGGCTCACAGTAGTTCTCCTGCTCCCTCCAGTCCTCACCTCCAGCTCCATCTACATTATATGATTATTCTTGAAGAGGGGATCACATCACTTTTCCTCCCACCTCAGCCCTGCATAGGTGGACTGCTTCAGAATCAGCACCAGGCTTTCTAGTATTGTCTCTCCTTCCATCTTCACCATCTTCTGGAATGTCACTGGCTGGATATTACCCTGTGTAGCTTCTCCTCTGCCAGCACCTGCCCTTCTCTGCCATTGCCTTGGATCTCACTTAAAGTATAACTCTGAATCAAGACTTAAAGGAGGACAAGAAGACCTCCCATAACACAAGTTTCAATATTTGCAATCCAATCGGTAAATATTATTCTTGTTATTATGTATCAGTACTGTCACTTCTACAAATTGTAGCACTGTTTAAAGAGGACCTGTTGATTTTATTAACCATGCGGTACACCCTACTGTGACTTAGGAGCTAGGCTTCTGCTTCAGGTAAGGGTTGTGGTCTGGAGATTACCCACAGTGTGTTGGCCATTGCTTTCCCTGCAGGGGGAACAGGAGTGTGGTCCAGCTATGATAGATTCTTTCTAAATCTGTCACTTTTATTGTCTTGACCTGTAACACTTTAAAATATTGTGACCCTTACAAAATACGTTACTTGCTATGATACAATCTTTTTTGTGTGACTTAACAATGTCAAGTCTATGCGCCATTTATTGGTGCTGTAAGGTGGTGTAAGTGTGCTATGTAACGGTGACCATTTCTGAAAGGTAGGTAGCTGTCCCACAAAGAGGTGTACTTCACATCATCCACTATATTTACTAACGATTTCCAATATTTCCATCGCACTTATGCTATATATATATATAGTATGATCTACAGGAGTTGCAGAAGCTAGTAGGAGTGAAGTAAGGGTCTAGGTAATTACAGAAAGGATGTTTTAGGTGCAATGATACCTTTTAGGCTCAGTTCACATGGAGTCGGAATCTGCGACTTTTTTTTTCCACGGGCGGCTTTTGGCCACTCGTGGGGAAAAAAAAGCGCCATTACCTTTTTCTCGCCGTGGTTGAATCAATGGGAGGCAGAAAAAACCTGCGATACTAGTCTCTGAGCTTTTTTTGCTGCGTTTTTTGCTCCCGGTCCGTGAATTAGGTTCAATGGCTGCAGGCGAAAAACATTGCAAAAGAAACATGGAAAATATGTGCAAGCAGTTCAAAATCTGGAATTCGGAGTTAGATTTTCTTTTTTCTGCCTGCAAAAAACAGTATATTTGTAAACAAGATGATTGATTTTTAGGACAGTTTTCACTCCTGGGCATTGACTGTATAGTATATGGTATTGTACGCCTACAGCCCTTTACTATATGCAAATCCTGGCACGTGAATTCAAACCTTACATGTACTGTCAATACCCACTGTAGAGCTATTATGGCACTCTTAGCATGCGCTTCCCAAACCCTCAAAGGGATCCTATACCTTCAGCAAACAAAACTGTTCAACAATGTGCTGTAGCTCTCAAACTTCAGAGCCAGTGTCAAAATCTGGTTACTGAGTGTTAGTTGTAGACTGTGGCTTCATGCTGTGGAGTCTTTACACCATCGCATCCATACAGGATACTACAAGGATGCACTGCATGGATAGAGATCAATATACATAGTTTATCCTTTTTTACGTTTTTAGTTTTCCCGCAATCGGATTTGGTCATATTTTACACTGAGCTTTTCATAATGCTCGTTCTCTTAACTCCTGCTTGAAAAAAGCAGAATACCCCTTTAAGTAAATAAAGATCGTAAGCTAATCGTGCACTTGGCTAATTCCAAATCACTGATCTTAGGGACTGTGGTTAAAGGGAAGGACAGTATATTTGTATGCCTCTCATATAGATGCGATACTTGTATAGAATCCTATGGCTGTTCCCCACATATGATCTAGATGAGTGTATGTAAATACTGCCCACCACATCCTACGGGCACATTTTACGATAGCCCCAAATAGCCTCATTTGTACTTCATATTGCTTATCACAAGTTTCCTGCCATGGATGACAAAAATGGATCTGTCTACAGGTGGATGTCCTTTGGCTACCTCTGGATTCTAGTTTGGATACCTTCTATTCAGGTATCTCCGTCTCCGCATAGTGCACAGAGTGGCACCTTCACATCTCTGCTCTATTGAATGTGCATATAGCAGAAACGATTACTCTTTTTTTTTTCGGGACCCAATCATTTACAGTGAGTCCTCATCAGCTAACATCTAGACCATCCCTTTAACTAATTCTGTGAAAGCTCCTAGCGGGAGGGTATTTATGTAGAAGGTACTGTAGTTTAATAACATTACCATTAAGGGCTCTTGCACACGACTGAGTGCCACTGGGGCCGTTGTTCATGGCATCTGAGTAGCACCCGATAGTTTTCATGGGCCTATCCACTTGAGTGGGTGAATCGGGTCCGTGAAATAGGATCTGACTCTCCGATATCTTTCCACGGATCATTGACGGGACTCAGGCAGCACACGCTGTCGTCTACATGAGTTCTAAGTGACCCTACCATGGAAGCTCCTTAGGGAAAAAAACTGTTTGGCATTTGGCATTGTTTTATCCCCTAACTATAAGGCCGAATTCAGACAGCCGTTAAAGCAACGGCCGTAACCCGGATCCGTGTATTTCAATGGGGCCGTTCACATGGCCGTTGTTTTAGCGGACCGTGTGAAGGGTCTTTGAAAATTAGAACATATCCTATTTTCTTCCGTTGTCACTGATCCCTCGATAGACTCAAGTCTATAGGGATCCGTGAAAACGGGACTCGCAGGTGTGCAATTCGGACGTGAAGAACGGCCGTTTTTCACGTCCAAGTTTGAACTCGTTCGTGTGAATCTGGTCTAAGGGCTCATTCAGACCAGCGTGATTCTCGTTCGTGTGCTGTGCGTTGAAACAACGCACAGCACACGGACCCATTGATTTCAGTGGGGCTATTCACACACGCGTAAGTTTTAAGTGCTTGCAAGTGCGTGAAAAACACATGCCACACGCAATGTTTACTAATGCAAAAACGCAACGCACATGGACAGATTTTTTACGCCCGTAAATCTGTCTCGTTTGTGTGAATATAGCCTAACTCAGACCTTCAGATCTGCTTTGATTTGCATAGTTAGTACGATTGAAAAAAGTACTTATGTCCAAGTTCAACCAAGGGATTTAATTACAAGACACAGGAAGCTTTGTGAACGCAGACAAAAAATATTCAGGAGGTTTCCTCTAATCTGACATGTAATTATATATACAGTAAATTTGTAATTGAGGTGGGGGCAGAACTGAGTAGGCAGGATGCCTGAGGCGTGGTGACAGTGACAGAGTGCTAACATCCCATACAAGTGCTTTGAAGTTGTACTGATGATGCCACGTGTGTGCCATGAAGGAGCCGCAAGGATTATTTGTGGCTGCTCCTCGGAGCTGGTGATGACATGAAGTGGCAGCAGACTGGAGTCTTGTAACAGTGGGGAACATCAGGATGCCATGTGGGGAGAGCGGCTGTCCCGTATGTGTAGTGGATGAGTTCTGGCAGGCGTAGTCTAGATCATGTGCTGTCACAGTGCGAGCAGACTCTTTGTCACCTGCCTCCCTTCACTGGGGTTACCATCAGTCACAACTGTGGCTTTCCAAGTCCATGTACTGTCTGGGAGCAAGAAAGACAACAGTTATTTGAAACCATGCACTCCAATCTGATCACGGTTATTGCAAAATAGTTCAGTATGATTACAGCTCAGAAGGTGACAAAAATAATGAAGTCTCTGTACATTGTCTGATTCAAGGCCCAAAATCGTTGTGAAAACCCAATTTGTTATTACAGATCCAAAGCTGGGTTCATGCATGATGACTACCATTTCAATTCAACTAATATTGTACAGTTATCGTTCTGTTTAGACGGCCAAAATGGTTGAATGAAGGGGATTAGATGATGACCTTTAATATGTATGGGATTAATACAAGTGTAGATTTAGAATGTTTGGTCATAGGATCACATTGTTAAGGCCCTTTTACACCGGCCAATGATCTGGCAAACGAGCGCTCATATCAATGCCCGATCATTGCCCCGTGTAAACAGTGCAACGATTAGCCAATGAACGAGCAAGCGCTCGTTCATCGGCTGATCGTATCGTTTACGCAGCAGAAAATATTATCATTGTCGGTAGCACATCTCCCTGAGATGTGCTGCCGACATGATAGTAATGCATTGGGACGAGCGATCGTAGTAACGATCGCTCGTCCCCATATATTACTGATCATAGATCCTTGTAAAAGGAGCAAACGAGTGCCGATCAACGAGCTGTCTCGTTGATCATCGCTTGTTGTTACGAACCAAAAATTGGCCAGTGTAAATGGACCCTTAATCTGAGGTTGCCAGAGAAGGCCTTTTGTTGGGATACTGAGATGTCCACCTGCAGATGGTTATAAAAGTGACGGACAAAATACTGTTTGTTTTTTTGTGGCCAGCTTATCTGTTTTCTATAACCTAATTCTCAGCTGATCAAGAACATTAGGCTAATGGCCAACAATACTTGAAATGCATTTGCCTTGTTTGTTCACCATGAAATGACTGTCATGTAGTAGGTGAAATGGACATAAATTCAGGTGCAGGGGCTGAGTTTCTTGATTCTCTTGTGTTGGCACACAACTCCAATATTTTCCGACCTGGCTATACATTAGGGATTTCAGACAGCCGTTTTATGAAAGACTTGTCATTCACAGTTGATCTGTGAAGGTTGTCGTTGTGGACGCTAATGCCATATGTTAAAATGACAAATCACCAATTTATATCTGCCTTGATCTGTGGCCTGGTCTGGGCTTCTATTGATTGGATGCAACACTGTCTTTGGCATGAACGACTACAAGACTGCACCGAGAAATGACCGAGAAAATCCATCATGGCCGATCAAGTTTGGTCAGTCGTGAAAAGGGTCGACAGTTGGCAGAAAATGTGGAAAATCATCCTTTCGGCTGTCCAAAATCTCTAGTGTATGTAAGTTACGTTGATCAGGGTCCGGTAGAAAATCCTCTAAACAAATGGTTCCCAGGACTTGGTAAATGGCCAGACCACTTCTGCATCTTTGCCCTTTGCATGTCCATGGTTCTGAATGACTATCTGTTACTCTAAGGGATTATTCAGACGAACGTGTGTAAACTCTGACGTGAAAAACAGCCGTTTTTCATGTACGAGTCGCACCCATGCGGGACAAGTTTTTATGGATCCCTCCTAGACTTGAATCTGTTGATGGGTCCGTGAAAACTGACAAAAATAGGACATGCCCTATTTTTTTCACAAGCCCTTCACATGGTCTGTTAAAACAACGGCCGTGTGAACAGCCCCATAGAAATACATGCAGCCTTGTGACGGCCGTCTTATGGCCGATTTATACGCTCCTCTGCCCATTACTACATTTATGCCTTATTCAATCGGGCAAAAGTTTGTGTCTGCACCCATTTGACAGCATACAGTACTGTAGGTTATTATGGGCACACTGCTGCGGCTAAGGGTAGCACTTCTGATCACAAAATGTAATGAATTTGCTTTTTTATTCCATATGTCATTTAAAGGGGCTTGACAGACTAAGTTGCACTTTAATTCACGTAGAGGTGGTGAAAATGTTCGGGCTTTTAGTTTTACACCTTTTTGGGGAGAATCTTTTTAAGTATTTGCTTCATTCTTTGCACGTGGACACAAGTACGAGGAATTACGCCGCATATTTAGCTTCACCACAATTTATTCCTGCAAAAGAATTTTCCTCAAAGACTACTTCTTTGCACTAATCATTCTGTTGCCCCCTACTGAAGATATGGGCCTCTGTTTACCCTTTCCTTTTCCCCCTTCCCCACACCCACTCCATAGACACTGCTTGTGGTTTGGCGAGAAAAAAAGAGGATGCCAAAAAAAGCTTAGATCAAAGAGGAGCGGCGACACCCAGAACCACAGAAAAGGAAGGGGTGTGGGTAGGAGGATGGAGGAGCGGGGAGTGAGAGAAGCAGGGTAGACATAGTGCGAGAGGGTACTGTGATTAGAGATGAGGAGGTTCTGAGCAGGGACAGAGGACGGAAAAGCTTCAGGAGACTAATTTAATATTTTTGCCCTTTTGCCTTTGTTATTTTATTGTTATTTTTATGGCAGTGTATTGTATGCAGAACTTGGTTGTTGCTTATTTTTTTTTAAAGGTGGTTCCCCAGATGTAGGTAAATAAGGTTTATTTAAAGCAAGTCTCCCTAGGACAATCCCCCTTAAATGAAAGGGTTTTCCATGTGATCATTGTTTGGCTTGTCAATGAGACAATGCGAGGAGTTTGGCTGCCGGAGCCTCTACCATGCCTGAGATTGAGGGTTTTTTTAACGGTTCCTACTATCAGGGTATGTCCACAATAGGCATAAACACTGTGGATTTTGAGTAACGAATTTCATTGCGGAAACTCCGCAGCGTATTGCAGCAGCAGAGTGGATGAGATTTAAACAAATCTCATCCATGCGCTGCGTAAAAAAAATATGCCAAAACTGTTATAAATTGACTTGCGGTACGTTTTTTTAATGTCTATTTATGCTGCGGAATCGCTGCTTCTCTGTTGTGGATTTTAAAACCTGCAACAAATAGCAGATGTTACTATTTTTGTGCGTGGAAAAGCTACGATTCTGCCGCAAAACATGCAACTCAGAAAACAATAAATCTTATACTTGCCTAGATCTCTCTGCTTCTGCGTCCAGCATGGCCTCCAGGGATGACGTTTCATCCCATGTGACTGCTGCACCCTATCAGAGGCTGCAGCCATCACGTAGGATGAAACGTCATCCCAGGAGGCTGGGCTGCTGGACATCAGAGGGACGTGTCTCCATGACTACGGGTAAGTATAGTTTTTTTTTTTTTTAACTTGCTATTTTCCCCAGTGGTCATTCCGCACGAAAAACTGCACCACAATTTGGTGCAGTTTTTCGGACAGAATTCCCTGTGGGGTCCAGACTGAATACGCTGTGTACTTGCACCCTTAGAGAGCTTACTGCGGGTGGGCAACATATATTACTCACATTTTATTAATGCCCTAATGAGACTGGTGTGGTGCCTGATGTGGTGTTGAGGACCATGGCTATGGCTAGCGTTTGTGTACATGCACTACATACATGAACTTGGAATTCCCTTTTAAATATGTACGCTGGGCCCCCTCCCCGCAGTAGTTCCGTTAGTCCCCAATATCTGGCGTCAAGGAGATTAAAACTTGCTATGTACTCCATGCACAAGATGTGTTTGATGGGCCTCTTTTCATATTGTCCAGGAATAAACTGAACCAAACCTGGACAAATCTTAGCCAGTTTGGGAGCCAACTCCAGATGTAAGGAGCCAGCAACTAAACTTTGTATGACTGGGTTCACACAACCTGGTTGTGGAGCAATTGTTGTACTGTCAAAGCCTCACGTTGGCACCCGCAATGTGCCCTCTGTGCTGGCAGCAAGCTATGTACGAGCCCATTGCCAGCTGATGCATGTAGCTTCCTGCATCGGCCTCTCCTAGCGGAGACTGATGTAGATCATTGTGTGACAACCACTGTACCTTGTCTATGCTCAACAGGATCAGTCTGTGACCGCTTGGAGATATGGAGCATTATCCTGTCCGTGACTACATTCAACTCCATGTATTCGGCACTGGGTGGAGGCATGTATTATAAAGTGCAAGAAGGAAACCCTGTTTGCTTTAATGACTGGGTTTTGCCCAGCACTGGGTTCAATTATTCCAATGGACACCAGTGGTCCTATACAACAGGGACCCATACGTGCTGCTGCTCTTGGCACTGGTCAGAGGATGCCCCTCTGTAACCACAAAATGCCCTAATAAGACTTTTTAAAAGGGGTTGTTTAAGACCAATCTTTTTTTACTCAATCCCGTAGAACCCTCATTTTAGTTAGTTTTTTTATGACCTAAGTCTATGACCTAATATTTCCTCAGGTTGTTGTTTGCTTTATATAGATTCCCCTTAATGGTGATCATTCAATGCTCACAATTTCCTAGAAAATAAACCGTTTAAATGAATTTTGCAGTGCACAGATCTGAAAAAGTCAGGGACACAAAGTCTTGCACCACAAGTATAAGTGAGGTTTGCTTTTTGCGTAGTGAGTAATGTACGGAATTTGAATAATTGAGGACGGTGATGTGTTTTGAATATGGATAAGGGGAATATTTTGCATTGTACATAGAGGAGACTGTGATTTGCTCAGTGATTAAGGGATGAAAGAAGATGGGAATTTGCATGGGAACTGTGATTTACATAGTAAAGGAACAGGAATTATTAAAATATTTTTATACCAGAAGAGATTAAAGGGGTTCTCCACTACTGGATAACTGATAACCTATCCACCAGATAGGTCATCAGTACACGATCTGTGGGGTTCCGACACCCGGACCCCACACCGTTAAGCCGCTCCAGCTGCCTCCGTGCACTGGACGTACATGCCGGAAGCAGTTGGCTCCAGCCACTGCATAGCGGTCGGCGCTGCAGTACTGCAACTTTGCTCCTATTCAGGTGAATAGCACCAAAAGAGAATGTGCCCCAATATATAACTGGTCAAAACCAAAGTCAACTTAAGCACCAATGCAAGCGTTCAGTGTTAAATGATGCAAACCTTTCAAATAAAATAGTTTTTTTATTGAGACATAATTAAAAATACAAATAGTAGCATCAAAGTAAAACTTAAAAAAGAGTCCACACAGTGAGGAAGTACTGAGTGGGCTACTGGCCATAACATCTATACCATAGTATAGTACATTGTAGATAGTCAGCAATGGTAAGTCAGGAGACAAGTTTAGAACTAATGAAATAGACCATCATAGTAGATAGACAGTAATAGCAAAGTAACCAAGAAATGAAAAACAAGTAACAAACCATGCAGCTACACAATGAGGGAAAGAGTAGCGATGTGCCAGGAGCCCACTTACACCCAACGCGTTTCGCCACCAGGCTTCCCCCCCCAGATTATAGCGTATTTCTGGGGGGCCCAGCAGGGGGACACTGTGCTATCCACGTATTGTCAAGGGCCCTTCTGGCAAGTAGGGGCTTTCCAAAGCGAGAACCCCTTTAATAAAGTTAGCAGGGGGTATGAAGTAGGCAGCACTTTTCATAGGGAACAGGAGTAAATATCGGACAATTGGCTGCGTTCCAAATATTAGTCAATATTCGATCAAAGTTTTGGAATTGCCCAGCCAGAGCCCAGACCTGAATCCCATTGAAAATCTGTGGCGTGACCTGAGGAGGGCTGTACACAGGAGATGCCCTCGCAAGTTGACAGATTTGGAGCACTTTTGCAAGGAAGAGTGGGCAACAATTGCCACGTCAAGATGTGCCATGCTGATAGACTTCTACCCAAAAAGACTGAATGCTGTCATAAAGTCGAAGGGTAATTCAACAAGTATTAGTTTAACGGTGTGCATATTTATGCAACCACATTATTTTTGTTCTTTATTTTTATTTTTCCCCCTCTAAATGATTTCAGTTTGTTTTTCAATACAATTGTAAAGATTATAGGTGACATTAAAGGTGGAAAAATTTAAGAAATTATTCATGTCGGACTGATTTTAACAGGTGTGTGTATGTGTATATGTGTATGTATGTATGTATATATATATATATATTTTTTAATTTTTTTTTTTTTTTTGCAATGAACAACCCCCCCTCCCCTTTTGACCATGATTCTTCATCAGATTGATGCATTCAGACTTCTAGCTTTTGTGGAACACTTTCTTCTGTGTGGGCTCTAGGAGGTGACGACCATTCAGAGTTTTAGTGAACCTTCCTAAATAAAAGTAGTTCTTAAAGATAATTACACAAATGGATCTCTCCATTACGACAGGCTCTGTTTGCTTTATGGATGCTAAAACATTCGTTTCAGAATGATAAACTTTTTTAAATAATAATAATTATAACCGAGAGAATAATGACCTTCCCTTCAGGATTTAATGGTCCTAAAAAAACCATAACAAAACAAAAGCACAGTCTAGAAACTTGCAGCCATAAAAAGGAGAAAGTAGAGTAAAATTGTGGAGGTAATCAGCATCCCACTGATCTGGCCATTGTTCTACAGAAAAGAACATTTTCTACTGGTCTTTGTGATACTACGGTATTCACTCGGTACAATGAAAAGGTTTTGTAATGTCTTATAGCAAGAGTACAGAAGAAACCTAAAATGGTATTGTAGGTTGTCCATGGTGGTCTAGAGGAGGTGTTCATAGTGAACTGGTTTAGTTGTGTCCACACTGAGGGCTTCTACAAACATGCGTCCACTTTACAGACTTAAAGAGGCTCTGTCACCAGATTTTGCAACCCCTATCTGCTATTGCAGCAGATAGGCGCTGCAATGTAGATTACAGTAACGTTTTTATTTTTAAAAAACGAGCATTTTTGGCCAAGTTATGATTATTTTCGTATTTATGCAAATGAGGCTTGCAAAAGTCCAAGTGGGCGTGTTTAAAAGTAAAAGTCCAAGTGGGCGTGTATTATGTGCGTACATCGGGGCGTGTTTACTACTTTTACTAGCTGGGCGTTCTGATGAGAAGTATCATCCACTTCTCTTCAGAACGCCCAGCTTCTGGCAGTGCAGATCTGTGACGTCACTCACAGGTCCTGCATCGTGTCGGCACCAGAGGCTACAGTTGATTCTGCAGCACCATAAGCATTTGCAGGTAAGTCGATGTAGCTACTTACCTGCAAACGCCGATGCTGCTGCAGAATCAACTGTAGCCTCTGGTGCCGACACGATGCAGGACCTGTGAGTGACGTCACAGATCTGCACTGCCAGAAGCTGGGCGTTGTGAAGAGAAGTGGATGATACTTCTATACACAACGCCCATCTAGTAAAAGTAGTAAACACGCCCCGATGTACGCACATAATACACGCCCAGTTGTACTTTTACTTTTCAACACGCCCAGTTGTACTTTTGCAAGCCTCATTTGCATAAATACGAAAATGGTCATAACTTGGCCAAAAATGCTCGTTTTTAAAAAATAAAAACGTTACTGTAATCTACATTGCAGCGCCTATCTGCTGCAATAGCAGATAGGGGTTGCAAAATCTGGTGACAGAGCCTCTTTAAGGCCCTATTACAGCGGCCAATTTTGGCCAGTGCAACAAGCGCCGATCAACTAGTCATCGTTTTTCGGCGCTCGTTTGTTCTGGTCACAAGGAGCTATGGATGGGGACCAGCGGGTGTTACTCTGATCGCTCGTCCTCATACATTATTATCATGTCGGCAGTTCGTCTCCCGGTTTACCAGGGAGATGTGCTGCCGATGACGATAATTCATCCGTGAATTTTTGCATCTTATGCTAAATAAAACTCTAATGTGATTTAAGTCCAGCTCAGAAAAAATTCTAGTTGTTGCGACCATAATACAGACCCAGAAATGCACCCATATTACTGCTGTCTGAAATGGATCTTCGTTAATCAGTGGAAAATTAAAAAACTAAGGGGAGAGATGAAGGATGGAGATTATCCGTAAATATAAATATTGGGAGAAGTAACTTGAAAGATGTTGACGAACAACTTAATGTGTGGTTTATATGCATTGGCAGGGTCACGTGTCCATCTTGGATTAAAACTGTTTGGCTCAATGCAATGGATGGCTGTCGACGACTTACAGTTGATAGTGGGATGTCTGAAGGGGAATGGGGTTAGGGTGGGTGAGTGATGTGATCCTGCAAATCAAAGGAAGTTTGTCCCAAAGGGTGCGTACAGATTTAAGGTCCTTTTACACCGGCCCTTTCTGGCCGTAACAACGAGCGCTAATCAACGAGACCGCTCGTTGATCGGCGCTCATTTGATCCATTCACAAGGAGCTATGTATGGGAACGACAGTTCGTTACTACGATCGCTCATCCCTATACATTTCTATCATGTTTACACAGGGAGATTTACTGCCGACAACAATTATATTTTAGGTTGCCGAAACTATACGATCAGCCGATGAATGAGCTTTTGCTCGAGCATCGGCTAATCGTTGCCCTGTTTACACAGGACGATCGGCAACGAGCGTTCTATGAATGCTCATTTGCCCAATAATTGGCCTGTGTAAAAGGGCCCTTGAAGTGGGATTGGATTGTTGCAGTGGACCACCTCGTGTAGGCCTAAATTCTAAGAAACGCTACCACTTAGCATTTTCTTTTAGAACTTCATGCATATGGCAAAGTTTCCATACACCGCCTCTACAGCAACACGCGCAGTCCCTATTCTTTATTATGGAGACATAGGCATCCTTCATGACAGCTAACTCTCAATGCTTCTTCGGTAGAACACCTTCATAATACTGCATAAGTTAAAACATGCCCAATTGTTTTTCATTTTTTTTTTCCTTGTGAATTCTAAATGAAACGTGGGAGAATTGCCATTGCATGAAATTGGACTTACACAGAGATACACAATGATCCCATACATTTCTATGTGTGTTGTATTATGGATCCATATAGCAAGATTCCGTTATACGGTACGTCCTTATGCATACATCCGTGAATTTTTGCATCTTATGCAAATTTTTACATTTTACTCCTATTTTTCCTTTTTGGAGGAGATTTTGTCCGTTTTATGATCTGCACCTCCATTCATGAGCATGTGGTCCATCAGGTCCCTGGGACACTGGATACATGTGACTCCCATAAACCGTGCTTGGATTCGCTGTCTCCACTATATAAAGAGGATGACTATATGTAAATTACTCCAATGAATTCCTCCACCACTCATTTGCTTCCAAGCTTAAAACCTTGGCACAGACTTCAAACGGCTATATTGCGGTGTTTTCCCGTCTACGTATTAAGTAAATCACTCTACTCCCAGAACTGTCTGCGACTGTCCCTACATGATTAAATACTAAACTCTAACTTCTCTCCTCACATGTCTGCACTTCTACACCAAAAAGTGAAAATTACCAACAATATATTAGCAGTGAGTTCTTTATACATGGCTATAAGTTCTCCTCTGTCTCGCTCGCCTTGGATTCCAAGATGCTGAGATATGAGGAGCTGTTTGGTTTTGTGGAGTCGAAACACCATGGAGCTGCTTTGGCTGTTCGACTGCTTGCATAAATTTGTTGTTGACCACAGTACCGCCTATATTTCAGACACCGTCAAAGGAACAGCAGCTCTATGGCCACCTGGCTCTTAGAGTCTATTTACACCTGTATTAGGTCTCGTACATGGATATTTTGCATCAGTATTTGTAAGCCAAAACCAGGAGTAGAACATAAATGAGAAAGTATAATGGAAATATTTCCACCTCTTCTGTGCATTGGCTTACAAATACTGATGCCGAATACTGACCAAAAGTATGCGAGTGTGAGGACTTAGAATTAAAGGGGTTGTCCAGTCCCTTAAAATTAATGGCCTATCCTCACTATAACCCATCAATATCTGATTGGTCGGGGTCCGACTCATTGGACAGGAGTTTTGAAGGGGCCGCGGTACTCGTACGAGTGCTGCTTCCCCTTCGTTCCTTGCCTGCTCGTACTGTGAATCACCGACAAGCTTGTAGCGGCGATTCAGAGTATTACAGCATTCTTCTATTCACGTCAATTCACTGTACGAGCAGATCAGGAATGAAGGGGAAGCAGTGCTTGTACAGGCGCTGCGGCCCCTTCAAAACATCTGATCGGTAGTGGTCCCGGGAGTCGGACCCCGACCGATCAGATATTGATGGCCTATCCTGAGGAGCATTCAAAGAGGAGAAAAATTCTGAAGTCAAAAAGCACTACTTCATCAATATAAATGGTCCTGAAACTTGCTGGTAATTCAGCCTTTAATGGGGTGACGCGTTTCGACACCAGACTGATGTCTTCAGACCTTATACATGATGTACGTTTATTTTGATGAAGTAGCGCTTTTGACTTCCGAATTTTTCTCCTCTTTGAATGCTAAACGACGCAGTGGTGCCTTGATGTCCCATGCTAAACGACGTGGTGGTGCCTTGATGTCCCACCGGATAGGAAGCAACAGCAACTACATCAGTCCTTTGCGCTTAATTAGTGTTGTGCCTGGATACCACGCGACTATCCGATTCCCAGGTCAGGGTTACTCTTACACCTGTGTCTATTTTCACCATTGTCTTTGGGATTTCTGCACCATGAGGCGCTTCTCTTTTTGATGTATTGCAGATTACAAGTATCCTGAGGACAGGCTATCAATTTTTAGGGACTGGACAACCCCTTCAATGTTCTTGCCTGTGCTCTTTGCCTCGAATCTTCCTGGTGAGCTATTCAAGTCTTCCATTACCTTATGCTTGTTTATTGGTTCATGCGTTCAACATTTCGTCTCTTGTTAGAGAGGTTGTATCACCACAGCTGATTTTGCTGGGGCAAGACGCGATATCCTCTGTTTAGGGAAAATGTGGTATTACATAGAAGCCATTCAAATGAATGGCTGCCCTTGTAAAATATGGACGGCCCGAGTCTGCCAAAGCTAGAGAGCCACTTCTTGTAAGCGTGATAATACAGCCTGATACATGCTAATGTAATGAGACAATTTACATAAGATCTTATGGAACACCATAGGATTTCATTCACACCTTGTAACTTATTTAGCACCTCATTCATACATTTTAGCACAGAGCTTTGTTCCGCTGCAGTTCTATTAAGTGGCATAGAACCGGGTCTAGGTGCACCAAGCATGCCCAGTATTTTAACCACGCATGTCGGAGGGGGTTTTTCGAGATCAACGAACAGACGATGTCCCTTCTTTTACTCCCTGGCACTGTTTTCAACAGTAAGTTATTAGTCCTTGTTGACCTATCGATCTCTCAGCAGGCACCACCATCGCACATGGAGTTGGTTTTGTTGATCTGTAAATACTGTAGTACAAGATTTTTGCTGAGCCTGCCCAATATATTTTATTACTTATACTGTAATTGTGATGCTAACTTAAAGGGGTTATGTGGGGGACCAAAAATTATCATCAGTGTACTCCCAGCAGTAAGTGAGTACACAGCTAATATACATTCCAGTCCCCCGACACGCTGATTCTGAGATTTTCATGGATTTTTATAGCGCTGCCGGGGAACCGGAGGTCTAGCTGCACAGCCTTCTTTGATGACGATACGACTTTTCGTCATGTGAGCGGCCCCGCTGTACTCTATGTAATCTATGTACTACTGCTACCGCTTATACATAAAGTACAGCGGGGCCGGTCACATGACGAAGAGTCGTTTCGTCATCAAAGAAGACTGTACAACAGGACTTCGGATCCCCCGGCAGCGCTATAAAATTCGGTGAAAATCTCATAATCAGCGCGACGGGGGATCGGAATGTATATTAGCGAGTGTATCACATACTGCAGGGAATACACTTATAATAATTTTTGGTCCCCACATAACCCATTTAAGTAAAAAAAAAAAGGACTTCTGTAAAATACATCTTTATATAAGTGGGCAGCTCTGAACTCATCACTTCACTATTTCTTAGTAACCGGAGTATTTTAATGAATTCTGCAGCTGCACTCGAAGAATCATTATGAGTTTAAAGTCGTCACTAAATTCCTTGTCTTGTAGAACTGAAGCTTTGTCACCCACTACTAATAGTCTGGACATAATGTCTGATATTCTTTTCTTCAAGATCAAAATGATCACTAATCTAAACAATGGCATTGCTTCATCTCTGCCTGGATCTATAATATTACCTTTAAAAGCTCTGAAAATTGAACCATATTAACCTAATTTTCTTCTAAGGGTGTCGAGCAGCCGACCATACATATTTGATGAGTGGAATATAGGGGCTGTTTATGACACATCGCGACCTTAAATCTTGACAATACTTATAGTTAATAGAGGGGGGGGGGGGGAACCAAGTTCAGGACTCTTATCTGTTAGCCAGAGTAGAGAGCAACCACTAAGAGTGTCTCTAGGTCTGGAGGACCTAGCATGTCCATATATCACATGGACATCCCATTAATTTCAGTAGTTCTGTGTAATGCTCCATTTCTCCTGCGGGGGTGCTTCAGGGGGACTTAAACGCTTGCTGTTTGCTTTCTTTACAGATTACAGCTGATTGATAGGGGTCTTGGCAATGGGATACCCTGTGATCAGCTTGGGGAACCCTTAAAAAAAAAAAAAAAAGGGCATAGTCATATCTGAAAGGAGCTTTCTGCTTTGGGAAAATTGAGTCTGATATTTCAGAATGTGTGACATTTGCTATTCACATTTTGGGAAGAAAAAAATTACTTTCAGACTTAAAAGATGGCAATCCAAATAAATCCCTGGATCAACGAACGGCCCATCTCCAGTAACCTAGTACATATAAATTGTAATATTATTAGTTTCCAGAAAGGCATGTAAAGTACTGTCAGTGGTTCTTGTACGAACACCGGATTAGTTAATTGAAAAGTGATTTAGTATTGTGTTTTTCTCTCTTACAGGGTGGCACTTAGTGCCTGGCATGGCTGGAGGCATCTGTATGACTTTCTTGCTCCTCCTCAGCATCGTTCCCGCAGGGAGCAGGAAGAGCTGGAGAAGACGTGGACAGCAGCTTGTACCCAACAGCCGTGAGCGAACTGAAGGCGAGAGCTTCCCATTGGATTTCACTGCTGTAGAGGGAAATATGGACAATTTCATGACTCAGATTAAGAACCTGGCGCAGTCTTTGTACCCATGCTCAGCACAGCGTTTAGATGAGGAGATGAAATTGCACCTTTTGAGCAATCAGTCGATCACCTGCAATGATGGAAGTCCAGCTGGGTAAGTATCTGGATAACAGGTGGAGGGAATTGTGTGGACCACTGAAATAGTCATATGGAGCATTAAATCAATGGGGGGGGGGGGGGGCGATTTTCTGCCTTTTTTTGGCGCTGATTCCGACACGATTTCCACGTCAAAGTCAGCGCCCAAAAAAACTGAACAAGGCCTAAGAGAAATAATGTTTTTTTGTGTTAAATGTTGTAGCCATTTTTTTCAAAATACTTCCTTCGGGTAAATCATATTGAAGACACACCCTTCCTTGTGCAGCAGGGTGTGCCTGCTTTATGGCAGCTGCAATGAATGGGAGTTAATTGTTACAAATGTATCAGTTCATTAATACAGTCTTCAGAAAGTGGAGTACGGCCCACTCCTCACAGAGACCAAGAGTTGCTGCATACAGTGTATAGCGTTGCTATCCTGCCTTATTTAGGCCTTCGGCAATACAATAGAGCTGTCATCTAGCCTGTATCTAGAGAACTGTAATATTTAAAGATCTTTTTTTTTTGTAGCGTAAATGTCACTTTCTGATGTGATTGAGGCCCAAATCATCAGGTTGTTTTTTTTTTTTTGTTTTTTTAAATTATATTTGCAACATAAATGTAGGATTCTTAACTGAAATTAAAATGTCTATTAAATGTATATGAAGTCTGTAAATATCGCGTATCGATGGGAACATGATCGGCTTGCATGTCATCATAATGATGGGGGTTCAAGATCTGGGATCCCAGGCTAGGCTTGTTTTGAGGTGAATGAAGGGTCTGCATATTTAAGGACTATGTAGGTTTCTGTGATTCCAACTAACTTCAATTAGTCTCCTAAAACCGAGCACCACGGCTCACTCCTCATCCTAGCTCACAGACCCTAATACTATGTGTTCTTGCAACTTGTTTGACACATCAGATCATACTATCATTTATATATATTTTCCCATTTGTAAAGCTTTTATATTATGTGGAATATAAGAAAATAAATATATATATATATATATATATATATATATATATACAGTCCAATAGTAGATGAACACAGCACTCCAATAGTCTCCAGAAAATCAGGCCATGTGCTCGTTGCCTGGGGGTGAATCAATTCCCCAACATCCAATAGAGAAAAACATAGACCACAGCAACGGCACCAGGACTTCAGAGTAGATGAAAGCAAAAGTGGATTTTATTCACCTCAATACACCAACGTTTCGGTTCAACAGGAGAAAGGTTCCTGTTGAACCGAAACGTTGCTGTATTGAGGTGAATAAAATCCACTTTTGCTTTCATCTACTCTGAAGTCCTGGTGCCGTTGCTGTGGTCTATGTTTCTCTCTCTCTCTCTCTCTCTCTCTCTCTCTCTCTCTCTCTCTCTCTATATATATATATATATATATATATATATATATATATATACATACATACATACATATATTAGGAGGTATTCTAGAAATGTAACAGAACTAGCCGAGCATGAAACATGATCTAATTTTCTAACCGTGTCTACTACAATTTGGTCCCTTATTGCTTGGCGACCTTGCGGGCCTTTGAATAACACCCTTTCAATAAGTGGGTCCATTAAATCAGAGGGTGTGTTAATAAGACATGGTTGTCAGAGGTCCACCCTGGCCGCATAGTGTTGTGGCTCATAGACGCTAATCCCTTCTGTACACTAACCCAAAACCCCTAGTTTTTGTAAAGAAGGAATGGATTATTGACTTCCATATGAAGATCTTTCATCCATGTAGATGTATGTACAAGAAGATGTGATAAACCTCATACTCAACCACCACACTCTGCTTTGGTCTATAGGAATGGAGATGTTTCAGATAGCACTAGTGTTCTTAGGTGCTCGAGATAGGGTCCCAACCCAGTTGAGATGTACAAGAAAAGTATTCGGCACACTCTTGGAAAGTGAAAAGAGTATTTTTATTTTCTGTCTTGCCAGTAGCTTATGTGCAACGTTTCGGTCACAAGACATTCGTCAGTTACTGAGCCGTACTGGGGACTGTGTAAGAGTTTAGCTGGCGCTGGAGTGTATAATGGCGGCTTACCGCTAAATGAAGCGCTTGGTCTATAGGAACCCAGAGGAGGATCTGTTATTTCAGTAGGATATATGTATTCCTGGAGAACCCCTTTAATGTGGTCTTGTAACCCCTTTAAGGCCCGTTTCCCTTTGCAGTTTACATTTGGTCTTTGTTTCATATGTTCAACTAAATGTATCTTACTCATATCCGTTTAAAATAAAGTTGTGTGATGGGTATATTGTATATTCTGCAAACATATTTTATTTGGCAAGAAATAAAGCCAAAGTTCTACAAATATAAGCTGTGTGTGGGGTGCATAAGGCCTGTCGGTGTCTGTCTCCTATCTGTATACAGAAATGCTTCAAAGTAAAGTGTATATTCCGTCACGCCATCTTTTTTTCTTTGATAAGTCTCCATTACCTCCTCTGTGCTCCCACCACCACCGACTAAGACTCCATTTATGTTTACTTTCTAGTTACTACCTAAAAGAGTCCAAAGGCAGCCGGCGGTGGCTCGTCTTCTTGGAAGGTAAAACTTTACTTTTATCTTTTTTTTTCCTCTTTACTGAAGATTTTGGGCCTTCTGCCCAAGCTAAGCAAGAGAAAATAAACAGAGTTTGCGGTCGGGAGTTGTAAGAACATAATTTGCCTCCAAAACACGTTCTTGAAGGCATGAGTGACTTGTGAGTGTGACCCGGAGTCAAGGGTTATGACCTGACTTGGAAAAGACTCCTTATCCTGAGTGTTTGTGTTTTACAATTAACACATATCTACATAAAAAATAACTAGCAACCTTTTTGTTTTGTGGGCTTTTTTTTTGCTTCGTTCTTACTACCTCTAAACTTTGGTTGGGTCTTCTCAAAGGGTTCTCCTATCAGTAATTTGCTTTTTAGAATTAATGTAAATTTCACCAGACTAGTTCTCATTATAAAATGCTATTTACTTGTACTATTTTTATATTTTTTATTATTCACTTCCAATGATCAGAGTATTCATATAAAAGGGTTTGCTTCATCTTCCTAGATGCATTCCATTGACAAGCAGGTGCACATCTGCCCTACATCCCCCTCGTGGTGACCAAGTAATACATGGTGATGCCAAGCCCTTCATATCAGATGTTCTTGCAGCAGTTCCCCATTCTGGCTAATACAGGAGGTCCCAAGACCTTCCTCTATGAAGCCCATTTACACTAAAGGCGTTGTCCTAATAGGATAACCCTCTTTTTTAATTTGTAAGATAATAAAACGTAGATATATTTTCACAAATTCTGCATTTTTCTTCTGAAATGTCAAGAACAGAGCTAGAGTGCAACTTTTTAGTTATGCGATTTGCGCAGCTGGAATCAAATAATTCAACCGTTTTGGTTTGATGTGCGCAACTTTTCCATGTTTGAGTCAAACCCGAAGCAAGTGAATGGCATGTGAAATCCAGCACTTTTGGTACCCACTCTTCCAGTGGCGGACAGAGATGGCAATGGGCCCCTGTGCAAGAACAGTATATGGGCCCCTTGGTCATCATAAATCACCCCCTTCTGTTTCTCTTACAATCTATCAGTCATTTTTAGCCGTAAAACTCATTAGCTCAGGCATTTGCAAGCAAACTAATAGACAGAAGAAGGCTGCTTTAAGGAGACAGTGGGCCCCCTTACCTACTAGGCCCCTGTGCAGCTGCACAGGTTGCACCAATGGTATGTCCGCCCCTGCATTCATCTCTACTGGAGGGCGGCTGCTTTTTGACACTACTTACAGCTGCAATTCTTGTGGGTTACCATGATGCTGTCAAATGTGGTGTATCTGTAACGTAGCACCAAAGTGATCTACAATAAAAGAATCCACGCATTCATCTTTGAGTTGTCCTTTTCTATCTTTTCGTTTCTTATTTACTATAGGTTTCCGTTTGCATCACTATTGAATTCCATGGTGACGGATCCGGTGCAAATGATTTCCGTTTGTCACAGTTGCTTAAGGGTTCCATCGTTTTGACGGAATCAATACCGTAGTCAACTGCACTATTCATTAAGTCAAAACTACGGAACCGTTACACAGCGGGGAAACACGGAAACCATTTCACCCTGGATCCGTCACCATTTGGAAACCTATGGTCTCCGCTTGAATTTCGTTCATGGGTTCCCCTGATGGAAAGCTCCAACGGAAGCCATAAACGGAGTCCCGACGCAGATGTGAACGAAGCCTTAGAAAATTTTAAATCAACACAGGATATCTACACAAGGACATCCCATTGTAGTATATACCTTTAAAACCCAATACACTGAGTGATTAAGTAAAGTCATCATCGTAGAAAAGCAAAGAAAGAAAAGGAGGAAATCCAGATACTCCCAGGAAAAAGGAAAGAACAGAAGGGAAAAAAAGGAGGGGATTGGGGACAGAGGGGAAGGAAAAAGTGTTCAAGGACAGGAAAGAGCGAAATAGGACCCACTTATACCATATAGGAATTGTATTCCGCTGAATTTTGGAAAGTGAACCAGTGATGCCACAATTTAAGAAACTTGCCATTCGTGCCTCTGAGAGAGCCAGTAAGATCCTCCATCCTCATAACTTCTTGGATCTTATTAAACCACATTGAAATCAAAGGAAAAGGGGTCTGTCTCCATAGAGCCGGTATGCAGCCCCTAGCGGCGTTCACCAGATGTCGAGCCACAGAACGTTTATATGTATTATGTGGGATGTTGCAAAGATGAAGCAGGAACATAGCAGGAGATTTTGGTGAGAGGAAATCGGTAGAGAGGGGAGGCTGACTCTATACCATCTGGAAAGGATCTTAAATCCTGCCTCCTGTATCATCCTAGAGACTGAAGATTTAGTGTGTGCAATCTATCCCTTTGCTCTGCCCTGAAAGAAATATGTAAGTCCCTCTCCCAATTAAGTATGTAGGTCGGGGCGAAGAACTTGTCGGAGAGATATCAAAACTCCATAAATGTAAGAGTATGGCGTACCGCTCCCGTCGCAAGACACAATGATTTGAAGGGGTTTTACTTCTGGAGTAGTCTGTGTGGTAAGGCAGAGACACAAAAGTGTCTCAGTTGGGCAATTTGCTATGGTCTAAGTATGTGAGCTTCCGTCACTGTCCGCAAAGTCTGAGTGGACATCCAGTCCCCAGCCTGTACAAAATGATGTGCACAAAATTAATTTGAGGAGGTCCAGGAGCCATCACTGGTTGGAACAATGGATTCCTCATTATGGGCTGTAAGGGGGATGGGAAATATCTGGTCTGGGAAAGATGGAAGGGGCTACTTTAAAGGTTGGGCCAAACGTGGGGTGCAAACGGACTGTCTGGTTTCCAAGCCATGGGGTCGCCTGAAGTTAGGTAGGGAGAAATGCTCATTCCAACAATACCCATTGCTTGGAAACGACATTTCTACACCAAGCCACAATCCTCACTAAATGAAATGCTTGATAAAAGGCTCCCAAATTGGAAAGTCCAATACTACCATTACACTTGGGGGCGAGAGAGACAGAAGTATGAGCTACCTGTGCCAATTTCCCTGTCCAGATGAACTTAATGAGCATTGAGGTCAAAGTCTTAAAAAACAGGTTGGGGATATGGACAAGTAGTGCTTGAAAGAAATACAGGATTCTGTGGAGGATGTTCATCTTAAAGATAGAACATCTCCTAAAACATGTGAAAATGGCCTTTGTTCAATTATTCAGATTCATTTTAATAGATTGCAGAAGAAGGGTATAGTTTATCTCGTAAAGGCAGGACAAATCCTCGAAGAGGAAAATGCCCAAGTATTTAAGAGAATCCCTGGCTCACCGGAAGGATAATGAGTGGTCAATATCTGCCACTAGGGATTGTGGGAGGGAGACGTTTAGTGCTTCGCATTTAAGGAATTTATTTTACATTTTGACAGAACGGAATACTTCTGTAACTCGGTGATTATATTAGAAAGGGAGATTCAAGGAGAAGAAAGGATGAAATGGAGGTCGTCTGCATAAGCTGCACTTGCGGGACATGAGGGGTTTTAAACAAAGGGTAAAAATGAAGCGAGAGAGAGGGCAGTCCTGTTGGGTACCGTTGGAAATGGAGAAGGGGGAGAAGTGACCCTACACAGACGGTGAGGACTACAGGCTAGAGATCCAGCTGATCATGTTGGCACCCTACCCATTATGTGTAAACGTCTCTAACATAAAGTTCCAATTGACCCTATTTCACGTCCGTTGATAATATGGGACATGGGTAGCCCCTCAGATATTGCGTGGTAAATCAAAATAATAGCCCTGGTAGTATTATCTCGTGCTTCCTTTGTGGGCATGAAGCCCACCTGGTCTCTGTGGATGATATGTTGTAGACATGGAGTCTAACCTTTCGAAAAATAGCTTGAGATGAACATTTAGCAACGATATGGGCCTATGGTTTTGCCATTGATAAGAATCTTTCCCCTCCTTTGGCAAAACTGTAATGTGAGCCCATAGGGTATCCTGGGGAAGGGAGAGACAAGATGTCAGAGTTAAACGCCGCCAAAAAATTGGAAAAAAGTGTAACCGTAAATGCCTTATGCCACAGGGTTTGTAGAGCCCTGAATAGAAAATTTGCTCTAGTGAAATTTGACAATCTGTCTTTTGGGTGACCATCGCTCCGGAGAATTCGAGGACTTGTATGGATGGGTGATTTTTATATAGGTGGCAATGCGCTTCAACGGTTATCAAAAATTACAGACAATAAAGTTCTTGCTTTATATCTGTTGTATAGTGTCTCTTCAACTTCCTTGCATGCTGATCTATCAAACTATCTGCTCCTTTTTAAGGTGGTTGGTACTGCATCAGCCGTGAAAACTGTGATCTCCGCTATGACACCATGAGAAGACTCATGAGCTCTAAAGGATGGCCGACCACTAAAAAAGGTGAGTGACCCTACACTGTGTATTGGGACTGGGATCCAATCATCCCAGCACGCAACTTTGTTTCCTTCTGTATTGTTCTATCCATGTAACTCCTATCATCATGTAATGTACACTTACTAGTCACCTCCGTGTTTTCCACGAAAATCATGCATGTAAGTTTGTGTGCCGATCATGTGTTTGTGTCAAGCTTCATTTCATGTTTCAGCTTCAGGAATTTTGTCAACTCAGCCCGAGGAGAATCCACATTGGTGGAATGCTAACATGGTGTAAGTATTACCTGCGCCTTTGTCCATCTTAATACATTCATAATAATAGTTTGTTATCCTCTAGATCTTTTTATGTGAGAATTTATACTCTCTATGATAATCCTTCCCTTTGCAGATTTATTCCGTACTGTTCTAGTGATGTCTGGAGTGGAGCTTCTCCTAAATCTGAAAAGAGTATGTACTACATAGAAGTAATGATTTCTATTTGCGTTTTACAGATGACCAGTTCCCTTTATTTAACCATTGTTTCCATTCTATGATATGGCCATCTCGGTGGCTCCGTGGTTAGCACTGGGTTCTAGTCAAGCAGGGGCAAATGCTGAATTTTTAAAGACGGAGGGGGGGGGGGGGGGGGGTTTCGAAACGCATACTTTTTAAACCAAGTTATTTTCGCCACGCTCCCGCTGCCCTCTGTTTTTTTTTTTTTTCTATGCTACGAAGATTGGTCTGTGCTTATCCACAAGCTCTTTGGATTTCTGGGAATTTATTTAAAAATTTGACAGGACGGCAACAAACAAAAAAAGGCTAGGCTAGTGGATATGTGCTGACCACTACCTGTAGCGTAAAAAAACAGCGTAGATAGTGCCACACTCACTTCCGCCCTGTAGATAGTGCCACAATCACTTCCCCCTGTAGATAGTGCCACACTCACTGCCCCTGTAGATGGTGCCACACTCACTTCCCCCTGTAGATAGTGCCACAATCACTTCCCCCTGTAGATAGTGCCACACTCACTGCCCCTGTAGATGGTGCCACACTCACTTCCGCCCTGTAGATAGTGCCACAATCACTTCCCCCTGTAGATAGTGCCACACTCACTGCCCCTGTAGATGGTGCCACACTCACTTCCCCCTGTAGATAGTGTAGCACGCTTAAACAAGCACTTACCTGTTCCCGTGCCATCCTTCTAGCGACGCAGACCTGGTCTCTTCTGACCAGGCCTGCTCCAGCAGAACGACGCAGGTGGCACGATGACGTAAGTGTGCCGCCTGCATCACAAGAAAAGCACCAAATGGCGGGGAAGGGAACTGATGGTTCCCTTGCCTGCGCTGTCAATTGTATCCGCATCCTAAGGACACGGACACATTTGAGTGCAATAGTACTCAAAACTACTAATGGGTAATTGTCTTTCTTTATAATTATCCCTGGTCAGTATTTGTGTGGTGTTGAGATAGGGAAAATAGATTGCGAGCGATTAATTTCTATAAAGGGCTCTGGAATAGGGCTGGGCAATTGTGACCTAAATCAAAATCCTGATTAATTGAACATATAACCTCAATTAAAATTATTTAAGCCACACCCCATTTTGCATGCCACGCTGCCTAATTGCTTGCTACGCCATTAAATTAATATTTATCCCCTTAGCCTGCTGTATACTACTGTATATAATATACCCCCTGACACTACCCCCAAGAATATATTGCCCCCATAGTGCTCCCCACACAGTATAATGCCCCTATAACTGCCTCCACACAGTATAATGCCCCCTTAGCTGCTCTCCCCACAGTATAATGCCCCCTATAACTGCCCTGCCTACAGTATAATGCCCCCATAACTGACTTCTATGCAGTATAATGCCCCCATAGCTGCACCCACACAGTATAAAGACCCTCATATCTGCCCCCACGCTGTATAATGCCTCCACTGCTGCCCCCAGTAGTGCCTGATAAAAATAATATACATTTTCTCCTAACCCTGTTTCAATGACGAGTGGAGGATATCCCTCTGGTCAGTGCAGCTCGTCGCGGGAAGGCGCGATGATGTTACTGCATCGCGTCCAGCAATACATAGTGAATGGTAGATTCGGGACCTTACGGTCCCCTGCACTACCATTGAATTCAACTTTATCTGCGTCCTGAAGATGCAGATACAGTTTAAACCAGGAGAAAAAAAATTAGAAAACCGAAATTCGCAAGATGACGTCGATTAATTGTGCTGAATTTCGATTATTTTTCCAGCCCTACTCTGGAATATGTTGGCCCTAGATAAGCAACTGGACAAAATTATGTATATATTAGTTTTCCCTACAGAGCAACTGCAAAGAAAGTAAATCATAGCTGCCGTTCCATAAACTTAGGAATCTATTGTTTACATGAATTAGGAATCCTCTGAAAAGCATGTCAGAGAGATGTCTCCACGTGCCTTTTACCTTCTAATGTAATGATGTCTCCCATATTAGGTAAATGTGCCCTAAAAGGATATTTGAGGAGATATTGCCAACCAAGTGATGTTTTTGTAACATTTTCTTCCATTTCAGGTGACTATGCTTTCATGGGATCACTTATTATACAAGAGGTTGTGAAGGAACTTCTGGGGAAAGGGCTGGACATGGCTAAAGTCCTTCTCTTAGCTGGAAGCAGGTGAGGGGGGTGGCAGATTTTGATGGTTGGTGGGAAAAGAAACTTTACACATATGTAACTAAATGCTTAAGGCCTGTCGAACTTTCCGTCGGGGGAAACCCTCAACGGAAAGGCAAACCGAAACCATAGCTTCCGTTTGCACCAGTATTTTGCTAACGGTTTCCGTTTGTCACCAATGTGGAATGGGTTCCGTTTTTTTAATGGAATCAATAGCGTAGTCGACTGCGCTATTGTCAAGCAACAAAAGGAACCCTTTCACAACGTTGATAAACGGAATCCATTAGCAAAGTACCTGTCACCATTGGGATCGATGGTGATGCAAACGGAAGCTATGGTTTCCGTTTACCTTTCGGTTGAGGTATTCCCCCGACAGAAATCTCAGACAGAACCCGTTAACAGACAGACAACGGTGATGTGAACATTGTAATATTTCTTATTTTTCTGCACTAGTGCTGGT
This sequence comes from Rhinoderma darwinii, assembly GCF_050947455.1. NCBI lineage: Eukaryota > Metazoa > Chordata > Amphibia > Anura > Rhinodermatidae > Rhinoderma > Rhinoderma darwinii. Next base: position 54,219,730 of record NC_134699.1, read on the forward strand.
GGAACAGGTGTTCTTCTAAATGTAGACTTGGTGGCTGAGCAATTGGAAGAAATGGGTTATCCTGGGATTCAAGTACGTGGTCTATCGGATTCTGGCTGGTTTCTCGATAATCAGCAATATAGGAGTACCGATTGCACAGATATTATCACATGTGCACCTACAGAGGCCATCCAGAGGGGAATCAGGTAATGGGTCAGTCCAGATGATCGGAACATGTATTAAGATGTAAAGGGTTTTCTTAGTGGCTACAGCGGTTTCATGGTAATTTATAGTATGAACTACCAAATTTGGGGGTCATAAACAAAAAACTATAAAGTTCAATGAAAGTATCCTTTTCTTCTAGAGAGGTGGTAATTTGTGGATTATTTCAACTATTGCCTGGAATCTTCCCTACCATTACTCTTTATTCCAGAGGAGCTATGTGTATTATGCTTTACATGTCTAACCAGAGGCATTGAGCCTGGGTGGATGATGCCCAACAGGCTGTCTCCGTCAGTAAATACCAACCAAAGTGCAATGGAAACCCTTAGTTTGTAAGCTTTCTATGGAACATCCTTCTAGTACATGTCTGCTAATATTCAAAACTCCTTATGTAGATTTTGGGTAGAAAATGTAAGTTCATAGTATCTCATTTTTGCTGTGACTTCTCTAAAAAAACGAACAACCAAAACCTTTCTGTATATCAGATACTGGAACGGGGTCGTCCCAGAGAGGTGTAAGCAACAGTTTAAAGAAGGTGAAGAATGGAACTGCTTCTTTGGCTACAAAATCTTCCCAACACTGAGAAGTAAGTAGTACAAAATCGGCTACAAAAATTGGAGAACAAGATCATAGGGATTCAGGTGGACCTGCCCGTTTTGTGCCTTCATCTGTATTTCATAATTTAAGGGTGCTGGTAATTTTTCTTTTAATGATGTTCTGGATGGTATAGAAAAATCTCCAGGCTGTTCTTGACAAAACAAAATTATATTGAATTTTTGAAGGTTACCTCCTGTTTTAACTGGGTGGAAGAATGGGCTAAAGTAAACACAGCATGACCCCTGATTATTGATGTTAAAACTTTTCACTTATTAAAAACTTTAAGGCCCTCGGTACACTGTCAAACAAAAAGTTAAGTAGTAGCACTCAATGCCAAGCAGCAGCTTCAAAAGCATATCAAATATTAGGGTGTATAAAAAGAGCTTACTTTGAGTAACATTGAAATTTGCTCCTTCGGGCTGGCCCAAGGTTAAGGAACCGTGGTAAAGTATATTTTGCATAGTGACTGTACAATGATCTGCTAGTTTTTCCTATGAGTTAAATGCACTGATGTCCTGAACACCGTGAAAGGAGTAGGTATTGATCACGGTCCATGGCAGGCTGAATTGGGTCCCAGATGCACATTCAGAATGAGGACAGGCAACATGTTGCCAGCTGGTTGACATCTGTGCACCAGACATGGACGATTCTATTTTTGTCTGCCTTTGAAATGCAATGTTGTCAACTAGATCACTCAAAGATGGAGAATGAGAATGCTCCCATCCATATTACCTATTAAAATGGAGAAAAAAAACTATAAAAATCAAGAATCGTGCATATGTGGTCTTGCTACTGGTAGTTTTCATTATGAAAGCCGAACGAACCTCTACATATGTGCTTTCTATCCTGTAAGGCCTGCAAATACTGTACAACTATAATAGTGAGTATATACACAGATCAGCCAAAACTTTAAAACCACTGACCGGTGAAGTGAATAACATTGCTTATCGCGTGACGATGGGATATATTAGTCAATGAGTGAACAGTAGCGCTGTGTTGCCGCAGACCGGTCAGCGTGCCCATTCCGACCTCTTTCCACAAACGAAAGCGCCTATAATTGGCATCAGAACTAGACCAAGCAGAAATGGAAGAAGGTGACCTGTCTGATGTGGCCTGTGTGCGCGTCTCTTCCTGGGAGGAGCTGCCACCAGGATGCATTATGGGAAGCAGACAAGCCGGCGGAGGCAGTGTGATGCTCTGGGTAATGTACCGCTGGGAAACCTTGGTCCTGGATTTCATGTGGTTGTTACTTTTAACGTACCACTTACCTAAACATTGTTGCAAAGTATACCCATTCGTAGTAATAGTCTTTCCTAATGGCCCTGGCCACTTTCAGCAGGATAATGCGTCCTGCCACACTACAAAAAAAATTTGGGAATGGTTTACGGAGCATGTCAGAGTTCAAGGTTCTTGACTTGGCCTCCAAATTCCCCAGAACTCTATCTGATCGAGCATCTTTGGAAAAACTCAGATCCATGGAGACCCCACTTTCCAACTTATAGGACTTAAAGGATCTTCCGCTAACCAACCAGATACCACAGGACACCTTCAGAGGTTTTGTGGAGTCCATACCTCGATGGGCCAAAATTGTTTTGGTGGCATGACAGGGACTTACACAATATTAGGCTTGTGGTTTTAAGGTTTTGGCTGATCATATATTATGTTTATCTCCTGGTATCCTTGAAACGACACTGTTTTATAGCCCCCAGTTGATATTTTTGGGGGGCCATTTAGTGGGTGCAGTTGTGTTCACTATTTCTCCTCTACCAAGACCTCTTGCAGATGCTGTAATCTAAAGTCAGTTTACCTGTTGACAGTTTTTTTTATTTTTTTATTTTTTTTATTGCAGGTCCTGTATTTGTGGTACAGTGGTTATTTGATGAGGCCCAGCTGACGGTGGACAATGTCCATTTGAGTGGGCAGCCAGTGCAGGAAAACCAGTGGAATTATATTCAGAATTTGGGTCGTGAGCTGCGCAACACCCTAAAGGATGTAGGGTAAGTATCCAAGAGTAGCTTGACCGCAGACGTGACCACTGTGCTGGTCTTCTGAGACGTTGACTGTGTTCTCTCTTCTTGTAGGGCTAGCTTCGCTCCCGCTTGTCTATCTCATGAAGTCATCACAAGAAAGTAAGTGGGTTCTTTGCTACATTCAAAGGGATTTCCAACAAACAACACTTATCACCTATCCACATGATCTACTATACTTAGCAAGAATAGTATGGTAGACACTCCGACCATTCATGTGCAGGTGTGAATGCAGCCTACCAGTCCTCAAACATATAGCAACATTTGGAAATGTTTACCATGAGAAGGATGTGAGCGCCACCTAGTGGTGGTGTTTGTAAGTGCTATGAAGTGTATCTTCCGTTTAGATGAAAAGAATAGGTATATTCTAAAGATCGAGATGTTCTCATTAAAAAAAAAAATGCCTGGGCTGTTCTATCTGAAAAGTTAGTAAGCGGCGGATCTGTTCAGTTTGCAATAGTTGTGACTGTGGTTGTGCAAAATAATAACACTGGTAATTTCATTATTTCTGGGTTGCATGTTCATGCAAAAAAGTTGCAGAAATGAAATCAAACTATTACTATAAAAACAGATTTTGTCTATATGCCCCAAATAATTGGCCTTCTTCGAGAGGGTGAAACGTTGCTGTGAGATGCTTGGTGAATATTTTCTTTCTTCTTTTTGGGGTGTTTTTGACCATTTTGCTATAGTCCGTGAGGAGAGGTCTCTTCTTTTGAAGTCCTGCACCGAGCGTGAGGTTATTTTTGCTACAGTGCTGCTCCATACATTTGTTTTTTTTATTATTCAGAAACAATGGTGTCATAACTATAGTTACCCCCCAAATAATAGTGCACCAAACAGTAAGGGGGAGTTCACACAGAGTTTTTTTGCAGGCAGAAAAATCTACCTCAAATACCTGTCTGGAATTTTGAGGCAGATTTTCACCTGCCTGGGCGCCCTTTGCCTCGTTTTTCATGGCATTTTTCAGCCGCGAAAAACTCTTTCTGCCTCCCATGTCAATGGGAGGTCAGAGATGTAAATGCCCAAAGATAGGGCATGTCGCTTCTTTGGGAGGCGTTTTTGGCTGTTTTTTGGCACGTTTTCCGACGCGGTTTCCACGTAAAAAAACGTGCCAAAAAACTCTGTGTGAACTCCCCCTAATAGTTCTCCACACAAAAATAGTGCCCCCCCACTGGTGGCATCAAAACAGTAATAGTTTTTGCTTACTGCACCTACACAGTAAGTTCCATCTTACATAGTTACATAGTACAGTTAAAAAGAGACATATGTCCAACTAATTTTTAACGAAGCAATGGGAGAAAGGAAAGGGATGGAAGAAACTATACAACTTTGTTTTATCCTTATTGACAGGAAGGTTTATTTAAATAAAAAAAAATACCCATTAGGTATTACTCAATCTGCCCTAAAAAGGAAAAATTTCCCTCCTGAGCCCAAGTGACGATCAGGCTGGATCAACATTAAACAAGAATTCTATACATTGACATAGGCCCTGATATTTTTTTATTCGAATAAATTATTTAAACCTTTTTTAAATCCATCTACTGTAGCTACTGTGACCAGCCCCTGCGGTTGGCTATTACACAGACTCATAGTTCTCAGAGTAAAGAAGACTTGTCACCTCTGCAGATTGAACTTTTTTTTTTTTTCTTCAGACGGAGGGAGTGCCCCCTTGTCTTTTGAGGGGATTTTACATATTTTGTATGGGCCATTCATATAGTTATACAAGTTAATCATGTCCCCCCTTAGTCGTCTCTTTTCAAGACTAAATATGTTTAATTATTTTAATTAAACTTAGATTCTCCATAATTCTTATTAGTTTAGTTGCTCTTCTTTGTATTTTTTTCAATTCCAGGGCATCCTTTCCATAAATTGGAGCCCAGAACTGAACTGCATATTCTAGATGAGGCCTCACTAATGCTTTGTAAAGTGGTAATATTACATCCCTGTCCCGCGAGTCCATGCCTCTTTTAATACACAACATTATCCAGCTGGCCTTAGAAGCAGCTGATTGACACTGCATGCTGTTATTTAGTCTATGATCTACAAGTACACCCGGATCCTTCTCAACAAGTGACTCTCCCAGTTTAGCTCCCTCTAGGACATATTATACATGCAGATTATTAGTATCTAGATGCATAAATTTACATTTATCCACCTTAAACCTAATTTGCCAAGTGGATGCCCAAACACTCATTATGTCCAAGTCGGCTTGTAATTTTATGAACATCTTCCCTAGACTGAACTATATTACATAGCTTGGTGTCAACTGCAAAAATAGAAACAGTCCCTTGGCACTATACCATTGCCCTCCACACATTTATCCCCCCCTACATTATAATAGTACCCCAACACAGCAAAGCACCTCTTTAGTGTCACTGTTTCCACATAGTAATAGTGCTCCCGCTGTCATTGGCATGGCGCAAACAGGCGTGACGACGTCATTCAATTGCGCCAGCCTGTGCCAATGTCCAAGCTCCTTTTAGTCTACATGCCTGAAGTGGAATGCGAATATACTTGAAAGTGGCACGGGTCTTACTTGAAGAGCAACCAGTTAGCCTAAAAAATGCTAGGACTCTAGCACCGTGACCCCTGGGATAACATAGCAGATTTCTATTTAGGCGGTTACAGATCTGAAACTGTTTTGAATTCGCTGTAAAAGTAAAATGGAGCCATACAGAAGAGAAAAAGCAGAATTAGTTGAGACCCTAAAGAGGACAGGAGCTTTAAATTTTGTGGTTTATGGAAAAAAAATCTGCTGTGCATAAATATAACCTTAAGGAACCATTCTCTGTTCCTTTAAATCTACATTTACCTTAAGATCAGGAAAATCTATACAGCACTGGAACCAAGCTCAGTACATAAATACAGAACCGGAACAAAGCTCAGTACATATATTCAGCGCCAGAACAATGCTCCGTACATAAATACAGCACCATGACCAAGCTTGGTACATAAATACAGCACCATAACCAAGCTTGGTACATATATACAGCACCATTACCAAGCTCAGTACATCTATACAGCACCATAACAAAGCTCAGTACATATATTCAGCACCAGAACAATGCTCCGTACATAAATACAACACCATGACCAAGCTTGGTACATAAATACAGCACCATAACCAAGCTTGGTACATATATACAGCACCATTACCAAGCTCAGTACATCTATAAAGCACCATAACAAAGCTCAGTACATATATGCAGCACCAGAACAAAGCTCAGTACACATATATACAGAGCCAAGTTCAGTACATAAATACAACACAGTACGGTACAGAGATCACTGCCCACAGGGCCCAGCAGACAGTATCACACATTATAGGCTCAGAAACAGGGCCCAGCAGACCGTATCCCACATGATAGGCTTAGATACAGCCTGTATCTAAGTCTATTATGTGTGATACAGTCTGCTGGAATCCTATATCTAATCCGGTCTTGTGGGATACTGTCTGCTGGGGCCCTGTATCCTACAGGGCCCCAGCAGACAGTATCCCCAATTTTAGGATTAGATACAGGGCCTAGCAAACGATATTCTCATACTTACCCTCGGCTTCCTTGCTCCTGAACCCGGTCCTCTTCTGCTCCGGGCGTGGCTCGGATCCTGATGCCATTCAGCATCACGATGTTGTCTGCAATGCACATAATGTTGCGTCGTCAGAACGGCCCGTAACGGATTCAGGAGTGGGGAGGGTAAGTATAATGTTATTATAGTAACAAAAACCTATAGACCCCACTTACTACAGTAGCTGTGAAGAGATGTGGGGCGGGGGGCCGCTTGCAATTGCCACTGCTGAGACCTCTATAGCCACGCCACTGGAGGCAAGGTATTGGGCCCCCTTTCAGTCTCATGCCCTGGGCACTTGCCTAGATTGCCCTTCTTATAATCTGGCTCTGCTGAACAGATATGTTGTTTCTGTGGTGGGGTGACGTGACCTGTCAGATCAGTTTTGGCGCCGCTTATAATAGGGGAAGCTTTTCTTTAACCCAACCATAGACCTTCAATAGTTCAAACTTTCAAGAGTCTTTGCACATAAAGTTTATTGTGTAATGTTGGCCTCTGCTGCTTTCGCTGTGTTATTGTCTGTGCTTTCCATAACAATATAACCTTTTTTTTTGTAGCCACTGGACAGAAGTACAGGTCCGTGGGACATCTCTACCCCGTGCACTGCATTGTTGGGATCGCAGTCTACAGGAAACAAATAAGAACAGCAAGACCCCCCTGAAGGGATGTCCCTTTCACTTAATGGACAGCTGCCCATGGCCACAGTGTAACCCCACCTGTCCCTCCATCCGAGACCACTTCACAGGACAGGAGATGACTGTGGTACAGTTTCTCATGCATCTTGGCTTTGATGTTCAAAAGATGGCAAGCCAACAAGGCATGGAGCCAAGCAAACTGCTGGGTGTGCTCAGTAGCTAGTTAGGGACTAGCTCTGTGTAAAATGGTGGGGGCTTGATATTTATGAGAAGGGTCTTTTAAGGGGAAAGGTCCTGACGATAATGAAATGCTTATCGTAAGAAGAAGTGACGTGGCCGGTCATCACATGATCACAGCTTAAGAGGATTTGGTAAGTGCAGCTTTAGAGCGGAGTCACAATCCAACTATAAAGACGTGGTATCATATGTCTGACCCCCATTCTCCACTGCAATATGGGGACGTCAACCCAAATGTGCTCTTCTCTATAGTGACTTTATTTCTCTAGAAGATAATTTTTAGATAATTTTTTTGTAAAATATATTTTTTTTTTTATAAAACTAAGCAAACAAACCTCATTCCTGGGGGAGCCATGTTATTTATTGGAGTTTGTAAATCCTATTTATGAATGAGGGCAGGAGAGCTGCCCTGTGTACAGTTGTAAATAGTACCTGCATGTCCTGTATCATGGAAACTATTCCCTCATTAATAATAAATGTTTCTATCCTGAGGGCCTGTGTAGTTCTTTCATTTCCTTGTATGTTTGTAACAAGCGCTCTCTATAATTTAATGGGTCACCTCTAGCCATGGTTTCGATTACGACCAAATCAGTATTTGCCGCTCTTGTCAACCTGTGTGGACAAGGGCATCCTCTGGATGCTCCGGTTTCCACCATTTCTTCCCTTCCAATGACATTGGGCCTAGAATTTGTGTAGAGAAAAAGATTGCCCCTCCCACTGCCCAAAGGGACTGATGTGAGGGAATATATTACATCTACAACACTAACTATAGGTCCTTGTACACCATCCCATTTTTGTCGTAACAACAAGCGCCGATCAACGGAGCTATGTATGAGGATGATCGCTCGCTACTCTGTTCGCTCGCTACTCTGTTCGCTCGCTACTCTGATCGCTCGCTACTCTGAACGCTCGCTACTCCAATTACTCGTCCCCATACGTTTCTATCGTGTCGACAGCACATCTCTCCGTTGTCGGCAGAACATCTCCCTATAAACAATAATACTTTCTGCTGCAAAAACGATACAATCAGCCAATGGACGAGCGTTTGCACACAGGGCAATGATCAGGAATGATCATTATGTGAACGCTTGTTATCCTAATAATTGGCCCGTGTAAAAGGATCTTATGTCAGTGATGTCTAAATAATGGAGTAAAAGATACCCCCCCACACACACCATTTTATCATATTAGCGTAATATCGTTATGCAAAATGAAGTTATTTTGTACCTAGGTTTAAACTGAGTAATGGACAGCAGGAAACCTGTAAGACCACCAGGAGATCTTCCAACGGGGGAGGTTTTGGCACAATAACAAGGTCCAGCCACTACAGAAGCCAGTGATATTCAGCGGAGGACAACTTCCCTTGCGGTTTGCTTGATAATGGGTTATAAGACAAAAAGGGGTTCAACTCCATCATTCCTCTTTGATGACGTCCTGTGCATTGTTTTCTTCCTCATAAATCTGCACCTAATACTAATGACAAAGTGAAATCTCTTTATAGAGATTTGAACTAATGTATAAAAAATAAAAAATTGAATCCCACACAAGTATTCAGACCTTATGCTATGACCCGCAAGTTGTGCTCAGGCGCCTTCTTCCATTGATCAGAATTGAGATTTACCTGTGACGTGATTTGGAAAGGCGCACACTTGTCTATAGAAGCCCCCACAGTTTACAGTGCATATCCGAGCTAAAATGAAGTCAAAGGAATTGTCTGTAGACAAGGAAGACCGGATTGTGTCGAGTTACAGATGTGGGGAAGGCTATAAAATCATGAACCTGATGGTCACTGTGACAGAGCTCCAGAGTTCTGCTGTGGAGATGGGAGAACCTTTTAGAAGGATAGTCCTCTCTGCAGTACTCCATCCACCAGGCCTTTATACCAGACTGGCTAGATGGAAGAGACAAAAACAGTAAAAGGACATGACCGCCTACTTGGAGTTTGCCAAAAAGCACAAAGGGGATGTTCTCACGGGTCGGATACAGTACGCAGTCTATCCGACCTAGAATTCGCAGGGAATTCTGGGCAAAAAACAACAAATTGTGGTGCAGATTTTCGCCTGGAAACTCCTCTGCGGAAAACGGTTCTAGAAAAAAAAAAAAGCCTATACTTACCCCACTGGGCGTTGTCATGGTGACACGTCCCTCTGTTATCCTTGCAGCCCGGCCTCCTGGGATGATGCTGCAAACTATATGACCGCTGCAGCAGTTACGTGGGGTGAAACCTCATCCCAGGAGGCCAGCTTCATGGAGAACAGAGGGACGCATCATTGTGACAATGCCAGGAGGGTAAGTATAGGCTCTTTTTTTTTTTTTGCTGATTTTACATTTTTGAGGTGGAAACGCAGCTCTTCCGCCGCAAAAATTGCAACATTTGCTTTTTGTTGCGGGTTTTACCTCCCGCTTGAATTCAATGGGGAAAACCTGCAAAAAACAGCACTGTTTCCGCAACCTTAATTTACATGCTGTGCATTTAAAGTCCGCACCACAAGTCAATTTACGAACATTGTCGCAGTTTTTTTTTTCTCTGCAGCGTGTGCATAAAATTTGTTTAAATCTTATCCACTTTGCTGCTACTGTAAATGCTGCAAACTTTCCGCACAGAAGTACATTGCGGAAATTCTACAGCGTTTACGCTACGTGGGAACCCGCCTTAAAAGAATTTCCGACTTTGAGAAACAAGATTCTTTAATCTGATGAAATAAAAATGTAATTATTTGACCTGAATGCTAAGCATCATGTCTGGAGGAAACCAGGCAACTCTCATTAACCGGCCACTACTATCCCTACATTGAAACATGGCGCACAAGAAAATGGCGATCGCATACTGCGAACACCAATGCCACCGAAACCACCAAATATAAATACATATGCATTACTGTTGAATCTACTTACAATAGTGCGTTTCTTAGCGCACATTTTGATCAAATTGTGTGAGTCCACCTGCCACGACAAGATGTCCCTAATGTTGCTCATACACTGAAACATGATTATGGTAACATCATGCTGTGGTGATGTTTTTAAGCTGCAGGAACTGGGAGATTAGTCCGGATGAAGGGAGAGTTGAATGGAGCAAAGTACAGAGATCCTTGATGAAAACCTGATCCAGAGCGCTGTGGACCTCAGACTGGGATGAAGATGCACCCTCCAACTGGACAACAACCATGAGCACACAGACAAAACCACGCAAATGTGGCTTCAGGACAAGTGTGTGAATGTCCTCGAGTGGCCTCAGCGAGACCTGGATTTATACCGAATGAAACAGCTCCGGAGAGACCTGAGAAGAGATGTGCAGCAACGCTGTCCATCTAACCTTGAGAAGATCTGCAGAAAACAATAAGAGAAAATCCCCAAATACACGTGTGACATGTCTTTTCAATAGCTAACATTAAGCCCCGCCTTAGTAATGGATACTGCCAATCAGCCAACGGTAGTAATAAAGTTTAAAAAAATACAAGTCAGAAGAACTTAGAAGGTTTAGAAAAATGAAGCCCAAGTTCACTTATGCCAGCTACACTGCCCCTATGACAGCCACAATGCCCCTTGACAACCACAGTGCACCCCTGCCAGTCACTATACTATTATTGTCCACTTTGCCAGTCACAATGCCTCCATTCTAGCTTCAAAGCCCCCATGCCAGCCACATTGCCCAGTGCCAGCCACTATGCTCTTCTAGCTATCCATCCAAGGCCAGCTCGCTCTTACCAGCTGCGGGCAGGATTTTTTTTACTTCTGATATGTCTCTTTAGTGTATGTATACCAGACTTTCTGACGCTGGTAACGATTTTTGTTACTTAGAAACGGACCTAATCGTCTGGTGTAGAAAAGTCACAAATGGGCCCAAATGTCGCAATTTGCACCTTTTGGCCTTTTTGTGCCACCCTCAACACTTTTGTGGATCAGGGTGTGGCTTCGGAAAACGAGGGCAGGGCCTCAGCGGCCGAAAAATGTATTACAATTTACACCAGAAAACTGGTGGGTCCCTACCTTGACCTCCCTGATCAGACTGTCCCCACATCCCCCAGACTCCATTGGATAGTTACTTTACAGAGGCTCTGTCACCACATTATAAGTGGCCTATATTGTACATGATGTGATCGGCGCTGTAATGTAGATTACAGCAGTGTTTTTTATTTAGAAAAACGATCATTTTTGACGGAGTTATGACCTATATTAGCTTTATGCTAATGACTTTCTTAATGGACAATTTGGCGTGTTTTACTTTTTGGCCAAGTGGGTGTTGTACAGAGGAGTGTATGACGCTGACCAATCAGCGACCAATCAGCGTCATACACTTCTCCCCCTTTCATTTACACAGCACATAGCGATATAGCTATATCACTATGTGCAGCCACATACACACACTATAACGTTACTGCAGTGTCCTGACAATGAATATACATTACCACCAGCCAGGACGTGATGTGTATTCAGAATCCTGTCACTTCTGTAGCGTTTCTGTGATATTTACAGCAAGGCAAGCGTAATCTCGCGAGATTACGATGTAACCTGTCATTTCAAACGAGATTATGTTTGCTATGCTGTAGTGCCGGGATTGTGTTAGCGAAGTGTCAGAATTCTGAATACACATCACGTCCTGGCTGGAGGTAATGTATATTCATTGTCAGGACACTTGAGTAACGTTACTGAGTGTTTATGTGGCTGCACATAGTGATATAGCTATATCGCTATGTGCAGTGTAAATGAATGGGGAGAAGTGTATGATGCTGATTGGTCAGCGTCATACACTTTTCTCCACAACGCCCACTTGACCAAAAAGTAAAACATGCCCAGTTGGTCATTAAGAAACTCATTAGCATAAAGCTAAAATAGGTCATAACTCTGTCAAAAATGATTGTTTTTCTAAATAAAAAACACTGCTGTAATCTACATTACAGCGCCGATCACATCGTGTACAAGATAGGCCACTTATAATGTGGTGACAGAGCCTCTTTAAAAAAACATATATATAAAAAAAAATTATTGCCACGTCACCGCTCTTCTTCTCCCCTCTGGGTCTCCTCAACACTTCAGAATTGCTCAGACAACATTCTGCTGCTGGGCAGGGTCCGGATGTTGTATGCGGTGCAACAGTGATAACGTTGAGTGCTGCGTCACATATAAGGCCCTGACAATGCTCAGTGTAGCATCTTGTATGAGCCGCATTGGAGTGATGACGGGACCCAGAGGGGTAGAAGTGGAGCGGTGAGGTGAGTATGTGTTTTATTTATTTATTTATTTACTTACACAGGGTAATGATCAGTTTATATGAACGCTCGTTTACCTGATCATTGGCTCGTTTAAAAGGGCCTAAACTGTGGTGAACAGGACATAAAGGGTATATAAGTTGGCACCCCTCAAGGGGGGAACAAAAAAGCTCAAAATAGAGTTTTACCCAAGGCCCGAAGTTATTATTTTTCTATATATTTTATTGCTTATTTGTCTTATTTGCTTATTTGTCTCTCTCTCTCTCTCTCTCTCTCTCTCTCTCTCTCTCTCTCTCTCTATATATATATTGTAGCAGTGCAGCTACTGGACAGTGCAGAAACTCAGGTTTTAAGCAACCAGGGAACATGTACAGCAGAGAGGGTTTTCTCTGCTGGTGCTTGGGCTGTCTCATGAGCCTGGTTAGGCTCCACCTGAGACGGCTCTTTATATCAGGTGTGTGCAGTTCACACAGGGCTCTCAGTCTGGGGAAGACAGGCATGCTAGCCTGTGAGTCACCACCGTGTGAGGTAAAGCTGTGAAGGTTTTGAGGTGCTGGGCACAAGGCTCAGTTTCACGTAGTGACGGACACTGAATGTGTTAGTTAGAGGCTGCACGGCCTAGGGTTTATTTTGGATGTTTATTGTTGTACCACTGACTGCTGTTGTGAAGACAATAAAGCTAGCTGCGGCTGGTTTAAACCTTTTTGGAGTGAACTTTCTATGTATGCCAACCATCTCACCTGGGAGATGGCGATCCTGTGAGCCCCAAGTTGTCACATAATATATAAATATATATATATATATATATATATATATATTGTAAAGGATCTGCCAGGCACAGCTTCGGGGTTAACGCCCATAGGTAATCAGTCTTCATCTGAGTCTATGTCTCTGAGACTGACTCCAGCTTCCACCACTCAGGCTGGCAGGCTTAGGAGTGGGAGAGCCTATCGCAGCCTGGCCAGACTCAGCTAGCTCCCGCCCTCTGTCTATTTATACCTGCCTTTCCTGTTCCTCCTTGCTTGTGATTCTTTCCGTGTGGTTTCCTGGCCCAGCTACGGCTCCTACTATTTGATCCTGCTCCATATTGACCCTGGCTTACTGACTACTCTCCTGCTCTGCGTTTGGTACCTCGTGCTCTCCTGTTTTGACTTGGCTCGTTCACCAATCTGGTTGCTCACGGTGTTGCCGTGGGCAACTGCCCCTTTCCCTTTGCTTTGTATTCCCTTGTATGTTTGTCTCGTGCACTTACTGAGCGTAGGGACCGCCGCCCAGTTGTACCCCGTCGCCTAGGGCGGGTCGTTGCAAGTAGGCAGGGACAGAGTGGCGGGTAGATTAGGGCTCACTTGTTCATTTCCCTACCCCCGTCGTTACATAATCACAAGCCCATACCTAGTCTACCCTGGTCCCTGTCACTACTATGGACCCCCTTGAGACCCTGGCTCAGCAAATGCAGGGTCTCTCCCTACAGTTCCAGGCCCTGGCTCAGAGGGTCAACCAGCCTGATGCTACCATGGTAGTCCCCCTCACTTCACCTCTTGAACCCCACCTCAAGTTGCCCGACCGGTTCTCAGGGGACCGGGGGGCTTTTCTCTCCTTTCGGGAGAGTTGTAGGCTTTACTTTCGCTTAAAGCCTCATTCCTCAGGTTCTGAGAACCAGCGGGTGGGTATAATTATGTCCCGGCTCCAGGAAGGGCCCCAAGAGTGGGCCTTCTCCTTGGCTCCTGACACCCCTGAACTTTCCTCCGTTGATCGTTTCTTTTCTGCTCTCGGACTCATTTATGACGAGACTGACAGGACTGCCTTTGTCGAGAGTCAGCTGGTGACCTTACGTCAGGGTAAGAGACCTGTTGAGGAGTATTGTTCTGACTTTAGGAAGTGGTGCGTAGCTTCTCGGTGGAATGACCCTGCCTTAAGGTGCCAGTTTAGGTTGTCGAATGCCCTGAAAGACCTGCTAGTTAGCTATCCCTCTTCTGACTCCCTAGACCAGGTTATGGCTTTAGCGGTACGACTTGACCGACGTCTCAGGGAACGACAACGTGAACGTTTATGTGTTTTCTCCTCCGACTCCCCCATGATGCCTTCCGAGGTTCCGTTGCTTCGTTCCTCCCCGGAAGACTCAGATGTACCTATGCAACTCGGGGCCTCCGTGTCCCCCCAACAACGTAGAGATTTCCGCAGGAAGAATGGTCTCTGCTTCTACTCTGGGGATGACAAGCATCAAGTGAAAAACTGTCCTAAGCGTAAGAATGCAGCCGGAAAACTTCCGCGCCTAAGTTATCATCGGGGAGGTCACTTGGGCGCACAGGTATTCCCCGTAAATATGAAACGTAATAAGATCTTGCTTCCCTTTCAGGTCTCTTTTGGTGGTAGGTCTGCTACCGGCAGTGCCTTCGTGGATTCAGGGTCCTCTGCTAATATCATGTCTGTGGAATTTGCTATGTCTCTTGCTATGCCTTTGATTGATTTGCTTAAACCTGTCCCGGTACTGGGTATCGACTCCACTCCTCTTGCTAATGGTTATTTTACACAGCATACCCCTGTTTTTGAACTCCTTGTTGGCTCCATGCATTTGGAGCAGTGCTCTGTACTGTTGATGCAGGGATTATCGTCCGATTTGGTTTTAGGCCTTCCCTGGTTGCAGTTTCATAATCCCACGTTTGACTGGAATACTGGGGAGCTTACCAAATGGGGTAATTAATGTTTGACGTCATGTTTTTCTGTTAATTCTATTTCTCCCCCTGAGGAGGTGAACACGCTACCTGAGTTTGTTCAGGACTTCGCTGATGTTTTCTCTAAGGAGGCCTCCGAAGTGTTACCTCCTCATAGAGAATACGATTGCGCTATCGAATTGGTACCAGGAGCTAAGCTTCCCAAGGGTAGGATATTTAATCTTTCTTGTCCTGAACGTGAAGCCATGAGAGAGTATATCCAGGAATGCCTGGCCAAGGGTTACATTCGCCCCTCTACTTCTCCGGTAGGTGCTGGCTTCTTCTTCGTAGGGAAGAAGGATGGTGGTCTTAGGCCATGCATTGACTACCGTAACCTGAATAAGGTCACTGTAAGGAACCAGTATCCCCTTCCTTTGATTCCTGATCTCTTTAATCAGGTTCAGGGGGCCCAATGGTTCTCTAAGTTTGATCTACGGGGGGCGTATAACCTTATCCGCATCAAAGAGGTGGATGAGTTGAAGACTGCGTTTAACACGCCCGAAGGTCATTTCGAATACCTCGTCATGCCCTTTGGGTTGTGTAATGCTCCGGTGGTCTTCCAGAATTTCATAAATGAGATTTTGAGAGATTACCTGGGGATATTTCTTGTAGTGTACCTTGATGACATACTGGTGTTTTCCAAGGACTGGTCCTCCCACATTGAGCATGTCAGGAAGGTGCTCCAGGTCCTTCGGGAAAACAAACTGTTTGCTAAAACCGAAAAATGTGTGTTTGGGGTACAGGAGATACCATTTTTGGGTCAAATCCTCACTCCTCATGAATTCCGCATGGACCCCGCCAAGGTTCAGGCTGTGGCGGAATGGGTCCAACCTGCCTCCCTGAAGGCGTTACAGTGTTTTTTGGGGTTCGCTAATTATTAGAGGACATTTATTGCTAACTTCTCGGTCATCGCTAAGCCTCTTACGGACCTCACTCGCAAAGGTGCTGATCTCCTCCACTGGCCTCCTGAGGCTGTCCAGGCTTTTGAGGTCCTTAAGAAGTGCTTTATCTCGGCCCTGGTGCTGGTTCAGCCCAACCAAATGGAGCCATTTATCGTGGAAGTTGACGCATCCGAGGTGGGAGTGGGGGCTGTCTTGTCCCAGGGTACCAGGTCCCTCACCCATCTCCGCCCCTGTGCCTACTTCTCCAGGAAGTTTTCGCCCACTGAGAGTAACTATGATATTGGCAACTGCGAACTCTTAGCCATTAAATGGGCATTTGAAGAGTGGCGCCACTTCCTGGAGGGGGCTAGGCACCAGGTAACGGTCCTTACCGACCACAAGAATCTGGTTTTCCTAGAATCTGCCCGGAGGCTAAACCCGAGACAAGCTCGATGGGCGCTATTTTTTACCAGATTCAACTTTTTGGTTACCTATAGGGCTGGGTCTAAAAATATTAAGGCCGATGCACTGTCGCGTAGCTTCATGGCCAGCCCTCCTTCGGAGGAAGATCCTGCTTGTATTTTGCCTCCCGGTATAATCATTTCTTCTATTGATTCTGATTTAGTCTCTGAAATTGCGGCTGATCAAGGTTCAGCTCCCGGGAACCTTCCTGAGGACAAGCTGTTTGTTCCCCTGCAATACCGGCTAAGGGTACTTAGGGAAAATCATGACTCCGCACTATCTGGTCATCCAGGCATCCTGGGTACCAAACACCTCATTGCCAGAAACTATTGGTGGCCTGGGTTGCCTAAAGACGTTAAGGCCTACGTCGCCGCTTGTGAGGTTTGTGCTAGGTCCAAGACTCCCAGGTCCCGACCAGCGGGCTTACTACGTTCGTTACCCATACCCCAGAGACCTTGGACACATATCTCCATGGATTTTATCACCGATTTGCCTCCATCCCAAGGCAAGTCGGTGGTGTGGGTGGTAGTAGACCACTTCAGTAAGATGTGCCACTTTGTGCCCCTCAAGAAACTACCCAACGCCAAGACGTTAGCTACCTTGTTTGTCAAACACATCCTGCGTCTCCATGGGGTCCCTGTCAATATTGTTTCGGACAGAGGGGTACAATTTGTTTCTTTGTTTTGGAGAGCCTTCTGTAAAAATTTGGAGATTGATCTGTCCTTCTCCCCTGCCTTCCATCCTGAAACCAATGGCCAAACAGAGAGGACTAATCAATCTCTAGAACAATATTTAAGGTGTTTTATCTCTGACTGTCAATATGATTGGGTCTCATTCATTCCCCTCGCTGAATTTTCCCTTAATAACCGGGTCAGTAACTCATCAGGGGTCTCCCCCTTTTTCTGTAATTTTGGGTTTAATCCACGGTTCTCCTCCGTTTCACCTGGTAGTTCCAACAATCCCGAGGTAGAGGTCGTTCATCGGGAACTGTGCACAGTCTGGGCCCAGGTTCAGAAGAACCTAGAGGCGTCCCAGAGCGTACAAAAAACTTAGGCTGATAGAAAACGTTCTGCTAACCCCTTGTTTATGGTCGGGGATCTGGTGTGGTTATCGTCTAGGAACTTGCGTCTTAAGGTCCCGTCGAAGAAGTTTGCTCCCCGGTTTATTGGGCCGTATAAGGTCATTGAAGTCCTCAATCCTGTCTCCTTCCGGCTGGAGTTACCCCCATCTTTTCGTATACACAACGTGTTTCATGCCTCCCTCCTTAAACGCTACTCCCCGTCCTTGGCTCCCTCGAGGAAACCTCCTGTTCCCGTTCTCACCCCTGAGGGGGTAGAATTCGAGGTGGCCAAGATTGTGGACAGCAAGATGGTCCAAGGCTCCCTCCAGTACCTGGTCCATTGGAGAGGATACGGGCCTGAGGAGAGGACTTGGGTACCCGCCCGGGATGTTCACGCTGGGGTATTGGTCAGGAAGTTCCACCTTCGTTTCCCCAATAAACCAGGTCCACTTAGAAAGGGTCCGGTGGCCCCTCATAAAAAGGGGGGTACTGTAAAGGATCTGCCAGGCACAGCTTCGGGGTTAATGCCCATAGGTAAGCAGTCTTCACCTGAGTCTATGTCTCTGAGACTGACTCCAGCTTCCACCACTCAGGCTGGCAGGCTTAGGAGTGGGAGAGCCTATCGCAGCCTGGCCAGACTCAGCTAGCTCCCGCCCTCTGTCTATTTATACCTGCCTTTCCTGTTCCTCCTTGCTTGTGATTCTTTCCGTGTGGTTTCCTGGCCCAGCTACAGCTCCTACTATTTGATCCTGCTCCATATTGACCCAGGCTTACTGACTACTCTCCTGCTCTGCGTTTGGTACCTCGTGCTCTCCTGGTTTGACTTGGCTCGTTCACCACTCTGGTTGCTCACGGTGTTGCCGTGGGCAACTGCCCCTTTCCTTTGTATTCCCTTGTATGTTTGTCTCGTGCACTTACTGAGCGTAGGGACCGCCGCCCAGTTGTACCCCGTCGCCTAGGGCGGGTCGTTGCAAGTAGGCAGGGACAGAGTGGCGGGTAGATTAGGGCTCACTTGTTCGTTTCCCTACCCCCGTCGTTACATATATATACAGTGAAGGAAATAAGTATTTGATCCCTTGCTGATTTTGTAAGTTTGCCCACTGTCAAAGTCATGAACAGTCTAGAATTTTTAGGCTAGGCTAATTTTACCAGTGAGAGATAGATTATATAAAAAAAAATAAAAAAAATCACATAGTCAAAATTATATATATTTATTTGCATTGTGCACAGAGAAATAAGTATTTGATCCCCTACCAACCATTAAGAGTTCAGCCTCCTCCAGACCAGTTACACGCTCCAAATCAACTTGGTGCCTGCATTAAAGACAGCTGTCTTACATGGTCACCTGTGTAAAAGACTCCTGTCCACAGACTCAATTAATCAGTCTGACTCTAACGTCTACAACATGGGCAAGACCAAAGAGCTTTCTAAGGATGTCAGGGACAAGATCATAGACCTGCACAAGGCTGGAATGGGCTACAAAACCATAAGTAAGACGCTGGGTGAGAAGGAGACAACTGTTGGTGCAATAGTAAGAAAATGGAAGACATACAAAATGACTGTCAATCGACATCGATCTGGGGCTCCATGCAAAATCTCACCTCGTGGGGTATCCTTGATCCTGAGGAAGGTGAGAGCTCAGCCGAAAACTACACGGGGGAACTTGTTAATGATCTCAAGGCAGCTGGGACCACAGTCACCAAGAAAACCATTGGTAACACATTACGCCGTAATGGATTAAAATCCTGCAGTGCCCGCAAGGTCCCCCTGCTCAAGAAGGCACATGTACAGGCCCGTCTGATGTTTGCAAATGAACATCTGGATGATTCTGAGAGTGATTGGGAGAAGGTGCTGTGGTCAGATGAGACTAAAATTGAGCTCTTTGGCATTAACTCAACTCGCCGTGTTTGGAGGAAGAGAAATGCTGCCTATGACCCAAAGAACACCGTCCCCACTGTCAAGCATGGAGGTGGAAACATTATGTTTTGGGGGTGTTTCTCTGCTAAGGGCACTGGACTACTTCACCGCATCAATGGGAGAATGGATGGAGCCATGTACCGTCAAATCCTGAGTGTCAACCTCCTTCCCTCCACCAGGACATTAAAAATGGCTCGTGGCTGGGTCTTCCAGCACGACAATGACCCGAAACATACAGCCAAGGCAACAAAGGAGTGGCTCAAAAAGAAGCACATTAAGGTCATGGAGTGGCCTAGCCAGTCTCCAGACCTTAATCCCATCAAAAACTTATGGAGGGAGCTGAAGATCCGAGTTGCCAAGCGACAGCCTCGAAATCTTAATGATTTACAGATGATCTGCAAAGAGGAGTGGTCCAAAATTCCATCTAACATGTGTGCAAACCTCATCATCAACTACAAAAAACATCTGACTGCTGTGCTTGCCAACAAGGGTTTTGCCACCAAGTATTAAGTCTTGTTTGCCAAAGGGATCAAATACTTATTTCTCTGTGCACAATGCAAATAAATATATATAATTTTGACAATGTGATTTTCTGTTTTTTTTATTTTTATATAATCTATCTCTCACTGGTAAAATTAACTTAGCCTAAAAATTCTAGACTGTTCATGACTTTGACAGTGGGCAAACTTACAAAATCAGCAAGGGATCAAATACTTATTTCCTTCACTGTATATATATATTTTCGTGGCAGAGCGGTGGGATATTGTAGAAATAATAATTTAGTCGTTTGCTAGACTTAGTATGTTGACTAAGCATAGAAAAGGGGCAGAGAGTAGCCCGAGCTGATCCCTGTCCAAAACTGAAAGTGCCTACAATGTACACATGAACACTATGCTTTCCTATCTAGTTAAAAATAAAAAGTATAGCGACGTATGCCTCCATGACGTATGCCAAAAGGTCATTGTTTTGGCATACATCTGGTTAATAGGGCTCTAGGGATACGCCAAATGCAAACCACAACCGTGGTGTGAACATAGCCTTATTTGTCATGCTTCTCAGGTATTTCACGTCATTATTTTTTTCCAGAGATCAGTTTTAGTTTCTACCACTAGAGGTCACTATGGACTAGTCTTTATATTTATCAATCTACACTACCTGGCCTAAAGTTTGTGGACACAAACTATCACATCTATCTGAACTTGTTGGACATTCCATTCCAAAACCATACCTCCCAACTGTCCCGGATTCAGTGGGACAGTCCCAGATTCCGGGTGGTGTCCCGCTGTCCCGGGCGACCAGTGGTATGTCCCAGTGTCAACTGTATCTGCTTCCTCAGGGAGCAGATACAGTTGAAACCAATGCTGAAGCAAGGAACCGTCAGCTCCCTGCTTCAGTTTAGTACAGAGCGGAGGATCGAAGGTAGCTCCTCCGCTCGTCGAGGACTCCCCAGGCACAGCGCTACTTTAAGTACTGAGCCTGGGGAAGCCCTTGGCATCACTGTTCATATATGGACAATGATATCGGGCTTACAACTATGGAGACCCCAGCCAGAGCAACGCACGCTGTCTGGCCAGGGACTCCTGTCCTGGGATAGCCGTGCATGCCACTGTCCATATATGTTTCCGCTCCAGGAGAAAAACCCTTGGTGCACCTGATGTCATTGTCTATATATGGACAGTGACATCAGTGGCTACTCCCAGAGCAGAATCCCCTGCCAGAGCATTGCCGAAACTCTGGCCAGATATTCTGCTTCTAGAGGGAACCCCTGATGTCACTGTCCATATATGGGGGCTCCCCCTGGAGTGGAATCCCTGGCCACAGCGTGGCCGATCCTCTGCCTGGGGATTCCGCTCCTAGAGGGAACTTGATGTCACTGTCCATACATGGACAGTGAGTTCAGGTG
The DNA here is from genome assembly GCF_050947455.1 of Rhinoderma darwinii. Lineage (NCBI taxonomy): Eukaryota > Metazoa > Chordata > Amphibia > Anura > Rhinodermatidae > Rhinoderma > Rhinoderma darwinii. The sequence continues at coordinate 54,241,135 of NC_134699.1, forward strand.
CCCCTCCTGGAGAGGAACCCCCTGCCATAGCAAGGCCGATGCTCTGGCTGGGGCTTCCGCTCCAAGAGGGAGCCACAATGGCTCTATATACAGTGGGATAGTGCTATTTTCAAGAGGGATGTAGCACTATCTACATGGGCACTCTAGCACTATGTAGGCACTATCCACATGGGCACTGTGTGTGGCACCAGCTACATGGACATTGTGGCACTATCTATGTAGGCACTGGCACTTTATATGTGGCCACTGGCACTAGAGAAAGCTAAGGAGGCATTATACTCTATGGGGGTAGCTAAGATGGCATTATACTGTATGGGGCAGCTATAGGGCATTATACTGTATGGGGGCACCTATGGGGGCATTATACTGTATGGGACAGCTATGGGGCATTATACTGTATGCGGGCAGCTACAGGGGCACTATACTATATGGGGCAGCGGTGGGGAATTGTACTGTATGGGGGCAGCTATTGGGGCATTATACTGTAAGGATGCAGCTATGGGGGCATCATGCTGTATGGGTGCAGCTATGGGGCCTTATACTGTATAGGGGCATCTGTATGTGTATTAAACTGTATGGGGGCATCTGTGTGAGCATTATACTAATGGGGCAGTTATGAGGCATTATAATGTCTGGGGGCACCTGTTTGGGCATTATACAGTATGGGGCAGCTATGGGGCATTTTACTGTATGGGGCAGCTATAGGGGCATGATGCTGTGTGGGGGCAGTTATTAGGGGAATTATACTGTATAGGGGAATTTGTTTGGGCATTATACTGTATGGAGGCATCTGTGTGGGCATTATACTGTATGGGGCATCTGTGTTGGCTTTATAATGTGTGGGGCAGCTATTTGGCATTATACTGTGTGGGAGTCAGTATGGGGAATTATACTGTGTGGGGGGCAGTTATGGGGGCATTGTAGTATGTGTGGGGTTCTATGGGGGCATTATACTGTGGGGAGGCACTATGGGAGCATTATACTGTGTGGACTGAACTGGGTCTGTATGGGCGGGGTTAGAGGCGTGTCTTAAAAGGAAAACAATTGCAATTGAAAGTTGGGAGGTATTCCAAAACCATGGCAACTAATATGGATTTGAGCCCCACTTTGTGGCTATAACTTCCTCCATTCATCTGAAAAGGCTTTCCACAAGACTTTGAAGTGTGTCTGTGGGAATTTGTGCCCATTCAACCAGAAGAACATTTGTGAGGTCAGACTCTGATGTTGGATGAGAAGGTCTGTCTCCCATTTCCGCATTCCAATTCATCCCAATGTGTACGATGGGGTTGAGGTCAGGGCTATTTGAGTTCCTCCACACCGAATTCGTCACCTTTTTTGCTGAACTACATTATAGTTGTCGAATGGAGAATCATTATTTTAATAGTCTCCTGTCGCACGATTCCCCTCCAATCCCTAGTGTCTTTATTTATACAAGGAAACACTGATTAACCCTCCGGCGACATATGACGTGACGTACAGTTACTTAATTGTCGCTAAGGACTTGACACAATCCAGCATGCAGTGACTATGTAAAGATGGCTGCTGTCCCGAACTACAGGCCATTTTTACTCATCGTTCAGAGGGCACTATTGCGCCCCCCCCGCATTGTCAATCACTGCGATTGGTTGGTCAAGTTTGCGTTAAAACCTTTCATCGGTACACAGGGCACAATGAAATGGTGGGGATTGGTGCTGTATAGGACAACACCAATCACTGCCATGTATTCATGGGGCGATGGTGGTGGTGCCATCTCGCCGATAGCTTCGATTAGTCGATTTGTACAGACCGACCAATCAAATTACTGGCGGCCGTTTCTAAATAATGGTCACCGCTCTGCCCGCCTCATTTTGTCTAGCCCATCTGTGCTGTGCCGACCTGTGATTTCCAGCGATATTGAGCTTGAGCTTCACTTGAGACTGCATCCATCTTCATCCGTCCTGTGTACTGTTGCTGCCCATCTTCTGTCCCTTTGCTGCCCATCTCCTGGCTGCCCCATCATCAGTCCCTGTACTTTGCTTGCTGCCCCTAAGCGTTGATCAGTGACATTACTAATCAGCATCTGGTCATTATTGGGGTGCAGGTTTTTTATTTTTTTTCTTTATCACGAATACCATCCACTAATTCCTGTTCCCCAAACATCTCCCTGCTGCTGTTCGAGTGCTGATCAGTGACACACATCACTTATCAGCGTCTGTATATTTTTGGGGGGTTCAGTTGGGGGGTGTCTTTTTTTTTGTAAACCTACATAATTTCCATGTGTGCATCCTGCAACCGCTGAGCGCTGATTGGTGACCATTATCACTGATTGGCATCTGTGCTCAATTTTTGGCATAGAATGTTTTTTTCTTTTGTCACTTTGGAAAATTTGTTCGTTCAGGTTTTTTTTTAATCTGAGTTGTTTTTCAGTTGTAGTCCAAATTTACAGTAGTATATTTAATATATACTACATTTTTTTTCCCCCCAATAAATAATTTATTAGTTTATTTGAACAAATTAAAAAATTGGTCCACTCACTACGGGTATGAAGTTGGACACCACGTTGATCGGTGCTTTCGGACAGATGATCTATGTCGGAGGTAGGCAAGGATCCAGGTATAATAAGAGACTGGTCCGGCACACGATGCAGTTAAAATTCAATACTGCTTTATTTGTAACAAATTCTCAAAATAAATAAATTAAAATCTGGATTTACTCCAAATTCACTGTAGTGTTTTATAATACAGTTTTTTTTCTTACATATTTTATTCTTCTAAATTTTATCTTCTTCTAAATTTTTATCTCCTTTTTTTCCTTTCTTCTTTTCTTCTCCTCTACTTTTATTAAATTTTTTTAATTTCCCTTTTTTCTTCTTCTATCCTTATAAAATGTATATATACACACGTGTAAAAGCACAATACATGCAGACCCCTGTGTAAAAATAGATTTTGTTTATATGTGTTCGAGCACTACTTAGGCTGGGTTCACACAACCTATTTTCAGACGTAAACGAGGCGTTTTATGCCTCGTTTTACGGCTGAAAATAGGGCTACAATACGTCGGCAAACATCTGCCCATTCATTTGAATGGGTTTGCCGACGTATTGTGCAGACGACCTGTAATTTACGCGTCGTCGTTTGACAGCTGTCAAACGACGACGCGTAAATTGACTGCCTCGGCAAAGAAGTGCAGGGCACTTCTTTGCAACGTAATTTGAGCCGTTCTTCATTGAACTCAATGAAGAGCAGCTCAAGATTTACGAGCGTCACAGACGCCTCGTATATTACGAGGAGGAGCATTTACGGCTGAAACGACGCAGCTGTTTTCTTCTGAAAACAGGCTGTCATTTCAGCCGTAAAAGCCAGCTAGCGTGTGAACATACCCTCACCCCTAAGTAAAAAAATAGAAATGTCCCAATCATATGATAGGGTCTATTCAGTCGAGAAAGCATTTGCCCTCCTGGCCTCAGAGACGGATGTGGCCAGCAAAGGAGAAGAGGATTATGCCCTCTTCCTCTTGTATTTCTCCCCACAAGGGCGCTCCAGGACAACAGCTGAGGCAACCCCCAGGTGATAAATCCCATTTGGAACCCACCCCCAAGAATTAGCCTCATATTTCTGATTTTATGGACTGCTCAGAAATTCAGCTTGAGACTGTAGGCCTCACAGAAATAAGTTTTTTAAAAAAAATATTTTTTCTGTGAGGATTTTGTGAATTTAAAACTCAAATTTCGCATGAACATGAGTATTCAGACCCTTTGCTATAACACTTGACATTTAGCTCTGGGGGCCTCCAATTTCTCTAGATCATATTTGAAATGTTTCTACACCTTGATTGGAGTCCACCCGGGGTAAATTCATTTGAGACTGCAAGTAAAGTATTTGGCACTAAACCCTGCTTGCTCTGTTTTACCTTTCTCCAGAACATTCCTGTAGGGTCTTCTACCATCCACACCCCACTATTACATGCTCATCTCCAGGATAAACAATTGATCAAGCATGTTATAATCCCATATGTTGAACCATACTCTTGCTGGGGAGATGTCACTGCCAAAGGTTTTTCCACCAAATTTGAATCAACCCTGGCTATAAATGCCCAAAATGGGAATATCCATTTTAATTCGGTTGTCCCACTAAAACAACCTCTGTCCATATCCCTATTTAGGTTTATGAACCTCACTCAGGACCCCATCCATAAGCCTGTAGGTTACAATGCAATCATATATTATATGGTTGCCCAATTATTTGCATGGGTGCCACCCAATACCTCATTTCCCTTGCAGAAGGAGATATGTGCAGCCAACCAATGCTTTCCCATGCAATGTGACAGCTGGTCCTCATTTACAGATGGGACAAAACAAACACCAACCCCATACAGATGTTGCCTATACTTGGCCCAGTGCCGCAAGGCAACAATGATAGCAACTGAGCCTCCATACTGCCCAACCATAACAGAGTTATCTGTCAATCATTAGGTTGATCGATAATGTTGTCCTGTAAAGAGACTTCCGAAGGCTGCCATTATTCCATAGTAATGTTTTTGCGAACCAATTTTTTTAATAATTCAGTTTCAATGTTAAAAAGGAAGCGGTAGATATATTCTTATATAGGTGTTGTCTTACGTCTTCACAGCTCTGGGTCCTGTTAACAAGGTTACATTTGCACCTTCTTAATCAGGTCAATATAATGATTGTGAGTGACATAACCATAGTTTATCACGATGAACTATATTCTGTTGCTGCATACACGCCACTAACCTAGATACGTGCTTCTTGCCGTATTACAGTGTTCCCAATATAGTGGATTAAGCTAACACTATATGAAATCAATATCTTTTTACTAGAATATTTGAATTATTGGACGCACATTGAATTTTAACACTTGTATTACCAGTGGCAATTGCCATGGCTAATAAAAGCCTAGAATACATGAAATATGTATTTTATATAACCCCATAACCATATATTTTATGATAGAATTTTTTTGGGGGAATATATATATATATATATATATATATATATATATATATATATATATATATATAGAATCAAAATCTTAGGTCTCTACAGTATATCTACATTTTTAGAAAAAAATAACTTTTTTTCAGAAATTTACAAAGTAAAATAGACCGGAAGCCTTACTGTGCTCTTGGTCTGACAGCCGGAGAGAGAGACCCTAAGGGCTTATTCACACAGCAGGGATAATCGGGCAGGTGCCGGACATTTTTTTTTTAACGGACCATGTGAACGGCCCTTGAAAAAAATACGACATGTCCTATTTTTGCCCGTTTTCCTGGATCCCTCAAAAGACTCAAGCCTTTGAGAGATCCGTGAATACGGGTCCCGCACAGGTGCAAATCGGACGTTTTTGACTGCCGATTTGACACCCGTTTGTGTGAATACGGCCTAAGAAAATCATGACCCTCTGGAAAACATGAATGCTGACAACAAACTTACAGTAAACACAAATAAAGCAAGCAAAGAATCAGTCACGGCTTTCCGATGCAGGAGAATCTGTCAACACAAGCACACGAGCAAACACGAGGAAGGCAAAGTCCATACAAGTGTTAATTACTGTACGCCTGTCCCTGACTGTCTATACAAGTGTGAGTTACTGTACGCCTGTCCCTGACTGTCTATACAAGTGTGAGTTACTGTACGCCTGTCCCTGACTGTCCATACTAGTGTTAATTACTGTACGCCTGTCCCTGACTGTCTATACAAGTGTGAGTTACTGTATGTCTGTCCCTGACTGTCTATACTAGTGTTAATTACTGTACGCCTGTCCCTGACTGTCTATACAAGTATGAGTTACTGTACGCCTGACCCTGACTGTCTATACTAGTGTTAATTACTGTACGCCTGTCCCTGACTGTCCATACAAGTGTTAGTTACTGTATGCCTGTCCCCGACTGTCTATACAAGTGTTAGTTACTGTATGCCTGTCCCTGACTGTCTATACTAGTGTTAATTACTGTATGCCTGACCCTGACTGTCTATACAAGTGTTAGTTACTGTACGCCTGTCCCTGACTGTCTATACAAGTGTTAGTTACTGTATGCCTGTCCCTGACTGTCTATACTAGTGTTAATTACTGTATGCCTGACCCTGACTGTCTATACTAGTGTTATTTACTGTACGCCTGTCCCTGACTGTCTATACAAGTGTTAATTACTGTACGCCTGCCGCTGACTGTCTATACAAGTGCTAATTACTGTACGCCTGTCCCTGACTGTCTATACAAGTGTTAGTTACTGTACGCCTGTCCCTGACTGTCTATACAAGTGTTAGTTACTGTACGCCTGTCCCTGACTGTCTATACAAGTGTTAGTTACTGTACGCCTGTCCCTGACTGTCCATACTAGTGTTAATTACTGTACGCCTGTCCCTGACTGTCTACACAAGTGTTAGTTACTGTATGCCTGTCCCCAACTGTCTATACAAGTGTTAATTACTGTATGCCTGTCCCTGACTGTCTATACTAGTATTAATTACTGTACGCCTGTCCCTGACTGTCTATACTAGTGTTAGTTACTGTACGCCTGACCCTGACTGTCTATACAAGTGTTAATTACTGTACGCCTGTCCCTGACTATCTATACAAGTGTTAGTTACTGTACGCCTGTCCCTGACTGTCTATACAAGTGTTAATTACTGTACGCCTGTCTCTGACTGTCTATACTAGTGTTAATTACTGTACGCCTGTCCCTGACTGTCTATACAAGTGTTAATTACTGTACGCCTGTCCCTGACTATCTATACAAGTGTTAGTTACTGTACGCCTGTCCCTGACTGTCTATACAAGTGTTAGTTACTGTACGCCTGTCCCTGACTGTCTATACAAGTGTTAGTTACTGTACGCCTGTCCCTGACTGTCCATACTAGTGTTAATTACTGTACGCCTGTCCCTGACTGTCTACACAAGTGTTAGTTACTGTATGCCTGTCCCCGACTGTCTATACAAGTGTTAATTACTGTATGCCTGTCCCTGACTGTCTATACTAGTATTAATTACTGTACGCCTGTCCCTGACTGTCTATACTAGTGTTAGTTACTGTACGCCTGACCCTGACTGTCTATACAAGTGTTAATTACTGTACGCCTGTCTCTGACTGTCTATACTAGTGTTAATTACTGTACGCCTGTCCCTGACTGTCTATACTAGTGTTAGTTACTGTACGCCTGTACCTGACTGTCTATACTAGTGTTAGTTACTGTACGCCTGTACCTGACTATCTATACAAGTGTTAGTTACTGTACGCCTGTCCCTGACTGTCTATACAAGTGTTAATTACTGTACGCCTGTCTCTGACTGTCTATACTAGTGTTAATTACTGTACGCCTGTCCCTGACTGTCTATACAAGTGTTAATTACTGTACGCCTGTCCCTGACTGTCTATACAAGTGTTAGTTAATGTACGCCTGTCCCTGACTGTCTATACAAGTGTTAGTTACTGTACGCCTGTCCCTGACTGTCTATACAAGTGTTAATTACTGTACGCCTGTATCTGACTGTCTATACTAGTGTTAATTACTGTACGCCTGTCCCCGACTGTCTATACAAGTGTTAATTACTGTATGCCTGTCCCTGACTGTCTATACTAGTGTTACTTACTGTACGCCTGTCCCTGACTGTCTATACTAGTGTTAGTTACTGTACGCCTGTCCCTGACTGTCTATACAAGTGTTAGTTAATGTACGCCTGTCCCTGACTGTCTATACAAGTGTTAGTTACTGTACGCCTGTCCCTGACTGTCTATACAAGTGTTAATTACTGTACGCCTGTCCCTGACTATCTATACAAGTGTTAGTTACTGTACGCCTGTCCCTGACTGTCTATACAAGTGTTAATTACTGTACGCCTGTCTCTGACTGTCTATACTAGTTTTAATTACTGTACGCCTGTCCCCGACTGTCTATACAAGTGTTAATTACTGTATGCCTGTCCCTGACTGTCTATACTAGTGTTACTTACTGTACGCCTGTCCCTGACTGTCTATACTAGTGTTAGTTACTGTACGCCTGTCCCTGACTGTCTATACAAGTGTTAGTTAATGTACGCCTGTCCCTGACTGTCTATACAAGTGTTAATTACTGTACGCCTGTACCTGACTGTCTATACAAGTGTTAGTTACTGTACGCCTGTCCCTGACTGTCTATACAAGTGTTATTTACTGTACGCCTGTCACTGACTGTCTATACAAGTGTTAGTTACTGTACGCCTGTCCCTGACTGTCTATACAAGTGTTAGTTACTGTATGCCTGTCCCTGATTGTCTATACAAGTGTTATTTACTGTATGCCTGTCCCTGACTGTCTATACAAGTGTTAGTTACTGTACGCCTGACCCTGACTGTCTATACAAGTGTTAGTTACTGTACGCCTGTACCTGACTGTCTATACAAGTGTTAGTTACTGTACGCCTGTCCCTGACTGTCTATACAAGTGTTATTTACTTTACGCCTGTCCCTGACTGTCTATACAAGTGTTAGTTACTGTATGCCTGTCCCTGACTGTCTATACAAGTGTTATTTACTGTACGCCTGTCCCTGACTGTCTATACAAGTGTTAGTTACTGTATGCCTGTCCCTGACTGTCTATACAAGTGTTATTTACTGTACGCCTGTCCCTGACTGTCTATACAAGTGTTAGTTACTGTACGCCTGACCCTGACTGTCTATACAAGTGTTAGTTACTGTACGCCTGTCCCTGACTGTCTATACAAGTGTTAGTTACTTTATGCCTGTCCCTAATCTCCTGTATGAGTGTGAAGCTTGGCAAATGTTACAGATTTCATATGGCCGTTTTCTGAACGACTTGACGTCCATGTTTGGTTTGTGAAGGTTATAATTTTGGACTACAAATCCATAGGTTAAAACTACAAATGGCCAAATGATATCTGATTTGACTTGTGACCTGGTCTGGGCTTTTATAGATGGAATGCAGATCTGTCATTTGGCGTGAAAGACTTTACAAGACTGTACCCGACAACGACCGTAAATAAATCCTTTTCAACTAACCAAAATCTCTACTGTATGGCCAGCTTTAGTGACTTAAGGCCCTTTTACACGGGCCAATTATCGGGCAAAGGGATGTTCATATGAACGCTTGTTCCCGATCATTGCCCTGTGTAAACAGGTCAACGATCAGCCAATGAAGGAGCAAATGCCTGTTCATCGGCTGATCGCATAGTTTATGAGACTGAAAATATTATCGTTGTCGGTAGCACATCTTCCTGGGTATACAGGGAGACATGCTGCCAACACGATAGAAATGTATGTGGGTGAGCAATCGGAGTAACGACCGCTCGTCCCCAAACATAGCCTTGTCGATCAATGAGCTGTTTCGCAGATCAACACTCATCTACACAGCCTATTTTCCTGGCTGTTGCTTTGTTGTGCTGGGAGATAAGCCATTGCCCGACACTTATTGTCTCCCTCTCCACATTCAAATAGATGCATGCCAAGAATGAGGAAATAGCTGTAGGTCGAACAAGTTCTTGTCTGATAGCTGTCTTATGTGTAGCCAACTTTGAGTTGAAAAAAATATTTTACATTTTTTTTGCTTCTTTTATTTCATTAGGGAACGATTTTCAGCTTTCATATCAAAAATGTCATTTATTTGTATTTTTAATTAGGATAGACAAGATACGCTTGTATCTGTGAATAAATTGCATCTCATTTTGAAGCACAAATTAGAGTATATATATATATACCCTAATTTGTGCTTCTAAATGAGATGCAACTTATCATATATATATATATATATATATATATATATACCCTAATTTGTGCTTCTAAATGAGATGCAACTTATTATATATATATATATATATATATATATATATATATATATATATACCCTAATTTGTGCTTCTAAATGAGATGCAACTTATTATATATATATATATATATATTTATATATATATATATATATATATATATATATTGAAAAGGAAATCTTGGTAATGTCTTTTATTTGAAAAGATTCAGACCACTGGTATTTTATTAAATGTCTTAACAGTCCATTAAAAATAGTCAGGAACTATCCAAATACCTGCTAAACACTTTATCTCATCATTGGATAATTAGAAGATACATTGTATAAAGGGGCTGCCTCATGACAGACATTTATGGCATATCCACAGGATAGATAAGGGTCCCACCTCTGGGATCCACACCTATATCCCAAACAGGGGCCCCCTGACCCTGTCCGCCACATCCAGACGAGTAATCAGTGCGGAAATAGCCGAGCTCGCAGTCCGATGCTGTTTCCGTATCTTTTCCGAACACTTCTAGTTACAGAAACAGCTTAACATAGCCGGCTTGGGGGATATGTGCAGGCTCCACAGGAAGGACCTACATCTATCAGTCATTTATGGCATATCCTGTGGATATGCCATAAATGTCTGTCGTGAGAAAACACCTTTAAAACTTTTAGCGGGGCTCCCATGATGGGTAACTGGTAAGGCAACTTAGTACACAGGTACCCATATTGGACTAATCTACTACTACTAAAGGTGAGATCACTGTAACATAAAGGGGTTATGCACATAACTGTATTGGGACTCCTATTACAGATGTAATAGGCTTCTGTGGGATTCTACTGTAACTCTCCATGTCTCCGATTTCATACACAGGCATACAGAGGATTTTTCTGTCAGATTTTGTATGGATACCATTTCCAGAAAGTATTCTCCTCTAGAATCATTGCTTCTTATTCTATGTGTGCTGCCATTCAGCCTCCGGCATATGGCTTTTTTTCTGTGCGTGAGGCTAAAGCATGCAAGCATATACTGGGGAGGTGTGTGGATAAAAGCACAAGTCTACGAGTTCCGTCAGGTTGTTAAAAATTCTATTCTATTGCTTCTTTGCAATATATGTCTCCTCGAAAGCTGAGTGAAAAATCAATATTGTAACTACTTCAGCTCCCATGTTGGTTGCTTTATTTATTTATTTAATTTATTTTATTTTTTTTAACTATTTAGTTAGTTCTATATTTATGTATTTAGTTTCTCCACATTTTTAGTCATTACATTTTTACATCTTTGGGCATTTTTAGACATAGTGTATTTCTGTGTCAGGGAAAGCTTTCTGACAATTAACTCGGCCTCCATTACAGCTCACATTGGGTTGTCACACAGGTCTCCTAGAGTTCTGAATTAAAAATCTGCCTTTATATAGTAATACATAGCCCATATTACTGCATAACTAGGCAGACTTGTATCCAGGGCTCTTTGAAAAAGGTACAGGTAGTACTTATTTCTCTCCAGATATCAGCCGATCGCTGAATGTCCCAGCAAAGATACATTCTGTGATGAGTTTATTTTTAAAGGACTCTTTGAACAAAACTGGACAGCCTCTTTAATATTAACCTCTTCATGCCGCCAATATGTAGATTCTCGTCCTAGCCGCATATGCCCCTGTGTAGCCAGGACGTGAATCTACAGTCCTCTGCTTCAGCTGGCGTAGTGCTGAGGAGAGTGCTCTGACGCCAGCAGTGTGAGTGCCCCCGGACAGTTAATGGGTTCCATTGGACACCGCCGGCTGCCGACGGAACCCATTAACTTTAATAGGTTCCGTCGGCTTTCCGTCGGGGTGTCCGTGATTTTACCCCAGCAACCTGCTTTCAGACAGCCGAACCAATTGGTTCGGCTTCTGAGCATGTGATCACCCTGAGGCCTTATTCACACGAGCGTATTTCACGTCCGTGTTACGCGCGTGAAAATAACGCACGTCACACGGACCTATGCAAGTCAATGGGGCCATTCAGACATTCCGTGTTTTTCACGCAGCGTGTGTTCGCTGCGTGAAACTTACTGCATGTCCTATACTTGTGCGTTTTTTGCGCATCACGCACCCACTGAAGTCAGTGGGTGCATGAAAATCATGGACAGCACACGGACGCACATCCTTGTGCTGTGCGTGATTCACGCAACAGTTGCTAAAGGAATGATTTTGAAAAAGAAAAACACCTACTTCAGTTTATTTTGCTGATGTGAAACGCGTGACATACTGATGACATATGCACGTAAAAAACGCAGACACGCACCATACATTGATGTAACACGGAACTGCAACGCAGGAAAAGCGTTGCGTTTTTTACACGCACAAAATGGACACGTTCGTGTGAATAAGGCCTGATTAACGAATCATGGTCATCTCTGAAAAGTTTGTTTGTACACAAATTTTTCCCGATTGTCATCTCCTTTCAGAGAGAATGAGACTGATTGAGAGAAGGCATATATACACACACACACACACACACACACACACACACACACACACACACACACACACACACACACACACACACACACACACACACACACACACACACACATATTTACAAAGTATATAGAAAGTATGTACTTTGTATTCCCATGACCTCTTAGTGTTAGAATAGGCAGGCAGGAATAGTAGGTAAGGCTCTGTTCACACCTGTGTTATGTCATTCCGTTGTTCTGTCCCGTCAGTGGAGCAGAGCGATGGGAATAACGAAACCAACGGACACCGCCTGTTGCCGACGGAACCCATTAACTTTAATAGGTTCCATCGGCTTTCCGTCGGGGTGCCCATGATTTTACCGGACACAATAGAACAGCGTACTGCACTATTTTCTCCGGTAAACCCTGACGGAACAGCGACCGAGGCCCCGAACGGAGCCTCCGGCGCAGATGTAAAAAGAGCCTTAGTTAGATAAAACTCTATAAAAAATGGTTAGGTTATCTAAGATAGTTCAAAAGTTATAACTGTGTAAAAGAAAGTATGCCAAAACTTGAAATTTAGGCCTGGTTATTGAGGCATCGATGACCCTTGGTCCTGAAAGGGTTAAATATGACTCTATAGTATAAAATATAGTGTTAGTGGGTCTAAGTACTATTTCTATATTATACTAAACATAGTTTTGTTTTTTTTTTCAATGGAAAAACTATCTGATAATAACTTTTGGGTTTTTGATTATTTTTTGTGTCGATTCTTCCCCGCTGTTTGCACAAAGCCAAAGTGGATATACCAAGGACCAGCACATGTGTCAGACGTCTCTGTCAGGTAAACTTCTCACCATTTTCACACTTTAATTTCCCCTCCGTCCTTTAGAAAATACAAAACATATTAAGCGCTTTATGGGCTGCACAAAAGAGGCTGGCATTGCTTTAGAAAAAGGGCATAAAAGACGACTGAATTGAAAGTATGTGAGTTCCTAAAATAAGGTCCTCCAGTAGACCTACTTGAGCCGAGAGGTCTGAAATAACCAAGATGAGCTGGTCGAGCATTCTCCAAGTAGCTGTAGTAATCAATAGATCTCTCGTAAGCCACATAATGAGCAGATGTCTGTAAAATCAAGCGAGATTAGGTTACCATGGCTGCAGCGCGTTTCAATTTAATGTCATGTTGAATTAGATTGCCTTTCCTTTTACCTTTTTATGCAGTGGAGAGAAGTGTGCACAAGCCGAGGCAGCGACAGGCTGCTCTCTCATTTTATCTATCTTTGTGTACGGTATGTATGAAGTGTTGTGAGCAAAAAGTTTGTTAGGAGGACACGAACATAAGCAAAATTCTGTAAGGCTCCATGCACACGACAGTATTCTTCATCAGTAATTACGGACAGTAACTACGGACCCAATCATTTCTATTGGCCGCACACACCTTTCAGTATTTTTACTGATGGGTGTCCGTGCTGAAAAAATTATAGAACCCATCCTTAGGCTTCATGCACCTGACCTGTAATTACGGGCACGGCCGGCCACGGACAGCCGGACGTTTTTACGAGCCATGCTCCCATTATAAAGCATCGGCGCACGGTGCGTAAAATTAAAAAATAGGACATGTCCTATTTTTCTCAGCAGGTTTCTACGGCACGGACACCCTCCCACAGACATACCGGAAGGTTTCTGTCGGCCATAGAAATGAATGGGTCCGTAATTTTGGCAAGGACTCTCCCATGGAAGTCTATAGGAGCTGCAGTAAATACGGACGGCTACGGATGTGCTTCCGTAAACCATCCGTATTTACGAAAGCATTGCTAGGCAACATGTTGATGACATCATTTGCAACCTCCTTTTTGTACGAATCCGTATATACAGATGGAATACAGATGCAATACGGACCGTATTTACAGACACCCTTCCGTATATACGGATGCCTACTGATCTGTTTTTACGGACAGTATTTCGGGATAGTTGAAAATACTGTGGTGTGCATGGGGTCTCACTAATGTGTTAAGGGAGGCTACTGGGTCATGAGTAGTGATGAGTGATTCAATCTACCTAATTTACAAATCTGCCCAATCTACTAGCCCATAGAAGACATACTGATTTTCTATTATTATTGTCTTCAATTCACCCAAAGTATTAATAAAATGCATAGAAAAAGGACAAATAAATAAAATGGTGCAATACTTGCGGGAGTTGCGGTAGAGCGCATATTTGTTATCAATATCAAACAACTTTTGCAGACACAGGCATAGCTTAGAAATATCGGAATATAATTTATAAGAACTTGACAAAAGAGGATGACTCAATTGATTACAATGAGTAACATAGTGTTACGATTTGCTGCAGGACTGCTGCTAATCTATGATTTCTGTTATCTCTGTGTTTGGTTGTTGCTAGGCAATATCTTTGGTCTTAGTCTGGATTTGGTATTCGTTTAGCTTTGCCTGGTGAATTAAGAAAGGGTATTTTTGGGCCTATATATACACTTCAGGCCTGGATTACTCAGGTGATGGTTATACTGTTTCTGGCATGTGCTAAACTCTTTTCCGAATCTTGTTGATGACTTTGTTCTAGTCTATGTGTTTGTTTGTACTGTGGGACCTGTTGGTCCTCTGAGATATCTAATTTTTGTATAGTGGTTTCATGTCTATCCTGGGTTTAGTAATTCCACTGGTTTGTTTGCCTTTACTGTGCGTTTGATCTGCTGCCAAACTGTTGTCTTACCTTGCTGTGGGATAGTATTCAGATAGGTTCATTGCCATTTCTCTGCCCAAGCGTCCAACTTTTCCAGATCCATTTGTAATAGAATACTGTCCTCCGTGTTAATTACTGTACTTTACATATTTTAGTATCATCTGGAAAAACTGAGATTTTACAGTGTAAGTACTTAGTAGTTAGTTAATATACATACAAGAATTATAGGGTTTAAATTCATGCCTTAGAATGTAAAATAAATTTTCAAACCACAATAAATATTATTCATTTTATTAAATGCAAAAAATTGCATGTCCAGAATGGAACTAATGCGCTGCCCTCTTTCTGTATCTATTTTTCCATAACCTTTAGAAATGTTCTAGGTTGTAAAACAATTGATTGTCTCTCCCAATCAGATGATTAAGTGACTTGTTGAAAAGAGTAGGAAACGTCAGACTGCATTGAATTACCATCAACCTCAGTAATTAGCGCACACCCCGGTGTCTTTTATTTACAGTTCTCAATCAGGGACACAACCAGCAAAGGTTGATTTCTTTCAATTACCATGTCCAAATGGTAAGAGAGAATTTTTAACCACTTCAACTCCTTGTTCTACACCTTAAAGGGCCATAGTGGAAATATTTACTGTAATTCTGTTCTGTCCATGTACAGTCAGATACATCGGTGGTTGTCAATCATTTATGATGGGTGTGTGAAGTGGTAGGGACAAGCAGGGGACCAGTGGGCTTATGAGTACAGTGGACTTATAATTATACTGTATTCTTTTTCTTGGTTATTTTACAAATGGCACAATGTTAGGCTAGTGAGACCTGTCCTGATAATATGCTTCCCTTAAAAGATTACAATATCCAGGTGATACTTCTTTCAATTGTATCTGTAACTCCTGAACACAGATACAGCTCCATACTGCTTGCACTCAAGCAATTTTGAAGATCACAGAATTTATCCAGGAGAAACTCAGTGACCTTTAAGGCTGGGTTCCCACGGGTCGGATACGCTGTGTAAAAATCACACAGCGTATCCGACATGGAACCCGCAGCACCTTATAATATATAATTTTAACAATGTGATTTTCAGTTTTTTTTTTATATAATCTATCTCTCACTGGTAAAATTAACCTAGCCTAAAAATTCTAGACTGTTCATGTCTTTGACAGTGGGCAAACTTACAAAATCAGCAAGGGATCAAATACTTATTTCCTTCACTGTATATATATATATATATATATATATATATATATATATATATATATATATATATATATATATATATGAGCACTCTCTGGTTAGCACTTTAAATATGGGATACTTTCTGGGGTGCGCTGTTTATGAGGCTACCCTAAGGCAGGCGTAATTTAAGGGGAATCTCCTTTTATAAAGCCACCTAGCAGGTACTATACAGCATATAGTGCCACCTGTCAGGCTCTTTTTTGGCAACTGGCTGGCAGGAACTTGTTGTGGGGGCAACTTGGCAGTCATTGCTATGAGATCACTGTTATAGGTCACTACAGTTTGCATTATAAAGGGTTACTGTGACATCTAAGACATTTGCGCATGTATACGCTACCAGTGATTGGTGGTTTGTGTTTCTGCAGAGGGTAGTTATGTGTTGTAAGAGAGGATGCAGATGTGCAAGGAAGTGGAGTCAAAAATGTTCATATAGCAAACTGCAGCGAGAAGCTTCATGAGGGACTGTGCCAGGAAAAGAAGCAAGTCAAAGTGAAGAACTACAATCAGGGAAGACGTCAACTGTGAGTCATTGGATTTAATTGTTGTTTATTGTGGATTAGGGTTATCCAAGCACTTTTTTGCTTTGTTTTTAGAACACTGTATGGTGGTATTATTTTCAGATTCATTAAACACATTATACTCTTACCTATAGATCTAAGTATCTTTGATGTGGTGGTGGTGGGGCAATTGTTTTGGGATAAGGGATAAGACGTGGCTAAAACCTTGAATAAAACAAAAAAACATCTCTCACTCTACTCCTCCTTGGCTATTTCCTCATTATTGGGTTAACCTGTGCTTCACCACAAAGGGTAACTTTTATGTCTAGACTGCTGTTATGAACATCCACCTCTCGCTATCTCTTCAAAAAAGGGCTCAGCAAATCGCTGAAGTGTGTCTGATAGGAATTGGCCCCACAGTTGCAGAAATATAGATGTTCACGCTAAGGGCTCATTCAAACGAGCGTGTGTCATGTCTGTGTGATGGACATTAAAACAAAGGTTGTCACATGGACTCATGTATTTCAATGGGGCCGTTTACACGACCGTTGTTTCAACGGAGCGTGTGAAGGGTCCATGAAAAAATAGGACACATCCTATTTTACTGCATTTCACTTATTCCTCAATAGACTCTAGTCTATGGGGGATCCGTGACAACGCGTCCCGCACGAGTGCACCTCGGACGTGATAAACGTTAGTTTTTCAAGTCCGAGGTTGCTGACGCTCATCTGAATGTAGCCTACAGGTGCACTCTTCTTCTTGCAGCCCCTAATAATTCAGTAGGTACAAAGGTCTGGGACCGTAGACTGGGCACACAAAGTGCCTACTAGGTTATCCATTTATGGGCATCTTGTAGATACTCCTGATTTAAAAGCACCAGTCCTATTTTGAAAGTGAAACAATAGAAGTTGTGACCAAAGAGATGTTGTTTTATATGTTATGACTGAAGACACATTTTATAGACTAGAGTCACTAGTCAGGTATGATGACCTTATTCTAGTGCTTTCCTATAAAGTAAATACGAATTCAGCAATGAAATTTACATTTCCAAACACAGCCCTGTTTTCTGACAACTTAAGGTATGTGCACACGACAACGCCAAATACGTCTGAAATTATATATTTATACACGGTATATATGACTTTTGTTTCCTGTTGTTAGTGAAACGAGTAAGAACATGTAAGTAAATATATTACAGAGATCCTGTAAAGATTATTTGCAGAACTGAGAGGCTCTGGTTGATGAATATTTCGACACAATACAAAGCAAAGTACTTAGGTACAGTATGTGTACCTGAAGTAATGTTGTTTTGGGTAGAGGCCCTATTACACCGGCCAATGATTGGGCAAATGAGCGTTCATATGAACGCTCGTTCCCAATCACTGGCCTGTGTAATCAGGGTAACGATTATCCGATGAACAAGGAGACGCTCGTTTATCAGCTGATCTGCTCTTTTATGCAGCATTAAAAATCATCGTTGTCGGCAGCACATCTTCCTGTGTAATCAGGGAGATGTGCTGCCGACATGATGAAAATGTATGGGGACGAGCGATTGGAGTAACCATTGCTCGTCCTTAAACATAAGCATTCATTGCTCCACGTGAAAGGAGCAAACAAGTCTCATTGATCGGCGTTCGTTTATACTGCCCACGTCGTGCCGTGTAATAGACCCTAAGTCTGTGATTTGGTAATGAGACACGTGTTATTCAGACTCTCTCTAGAAGTTAGAAGTGATTTTTACCGACTCCATCCTTACCCGTTAGTACGAGGTATTATACAGCTGACGCTCGCGGCATATGGAGCAGGCTGAGTCTGTGAAAACCGCTTTGTATTCCCACCCTTCCTACAGTTAAACCAAATGTCAGTAAGGGGTAAAAGGGTTTGTAAAACAAAGCCTGATAACAGCTGAACGTCGGGGTTGAGAGTGGCCAGCTTCATTTTAAAAACTCAAATAAATAGCCATCAATGTAAGGCATGGACAGACCCGGGTCCACCATAGCTGGAGCTGCTCTTACAAAGCAGCTCTTCGTTCTACTGGCTAGGCATATGAGAACTCGGCTCCACTCATGGATGGTTTTCTTTGATGGAGATGCGACCTTAGAAGCTTATCTCTTACCCAATCACTTATCCTTTTCGGGATGCACAGGAACCAGCTGCAGGACAACCTGTGATAAACTTATTCTTAGGGGACTCCTTTAGCAAAAAGGGATTGTCGGCAAAAAATTATCCAATTTGAATTAGATTTATAGGAAAGAGTTATGATTAGCAGCAGCACTGATTACTGTTATCTCTGTGTGTGGAAGTTGTAGGCAATGGCTTTGGTCTGAATCTGGATTTGGTTATCATTTAGCTTTTTCTGGTTGATTAGGGCAGAGTACTTTTCTTATGCCTATATATACTTCAGGCCTGGATTACTCAGGGGCTGGTTACACTGTTTCTAGCATGTGCTAACGCTTTTCAGATTCTTGTTTGTGACTTTGTTCTTTGTTTGTCTATATGTTTGTTTGTACGGTGGGACCTGTTGGTGCTCTGAGAGATCTAGTTTTTGTATAGCGGTTTTGTGTGTATCCTGGGATCAGTAGTTCCACTGGTTTGGTCGCCTTTCCTGTGCATTTGGTCTGCTGCCAAGCTGTTGTCTTGCCTTGCTGTGTGATAATATTCAGATAGGGTCAGTGAGTGCTGTAAGTCTGGTCCACTGTCTATTCGTCTGTTAACTGCTTGCATGCTATTCATCTGCCATCCACTCCATTTATGCATCGTTTCCATCTTCTACTACCTTTGCTGTTCGGTCCCGCTCGTGCACTGGTCAGTTACTTGCACCTTTTGTTTTTCGTCTGTTTGATGTGTGCTTCACCCATGTGATAGCGACAACAGAAAGTTTTTATTTAATTTTGAACTGCAAAATGCTCCACAAACACTATATGAGAAATATGCTATAGCAAGTGTCTTTTGATAAGTACTATGGACACAGCTACTGAAATAACAAACCTGTCAACAACTGCTTGACTGTTTCCAGGTAGCAATAGATTTTTTTTCTCCAGTGCACACAGTAAAAATAAGTGACACTTCTTTAAATAGAAGTTGTTCAGAGACTATAGAATAAAATATACAACGTTGCTAATAATTGTATAGGAGTATTGCTCCTAATATACTGTAAGGGTAGGTTCAGACTTTCAATTGTAGTGCAGCATAGCCATGTCCATTGAACCTATACAGCGGCACATGGAGACCTAAGGTCCCGTGCTATAGAGCCATAGGTACTGCATGTGCCACCAAATGATTCCTTCATATGGCACTGTATTCTGGAGATTTTCTCCCCTAAAAGCATTGCTTCAAGGAGGGAATATCTCTAAAATACGGCATCTAATCATGCATGCCACAATCCTATTTCTGATACATTCGTTTGATTCCATATGAAATTAGTGAGGTATAAGGGGATACATTATGGCCCCATAGACTTTTTTTGGGTGTTAAAGATACTAATTTAAAACATGTAACATGTATCGAGCCTTTTGCAAGTTTTTCATTGTGGTTTTTACATAAAAACCTGTAGGTATCCCCCTCCCTTTCTTCCTTTCTTTAACCCGTACCCTTGCATTTTTTTTTTATTTCTTTATGTTGTTGTTCCTTTTGGAATTTATTAAACAAAACTGAAATAAAGAATTTACAAAAAAAGAAACCCTGTAAGTAGCATTACCACGTAAAAAAATGAGATTGTGGTTTCTCATGCATTTATTTTCTATCATATTTTTCTTATTGAAAAGAAAATGCATGAAATAGGGCTTGTTTGCTTAAAATGTGCAATTTAGATACAAAATAGCAATGAGTTAAAGGGGTTATCCGGGCACGGGGCGGTTTTTCATACTGATGACCTATCCTTAGGATAGGTTATCAGTATATGATCGTGGGGGTCGGACACCTCACCGATCAGCAGTTCGGGCTGCCTCCAGGCACCAGATGCTATGCAGTGGTCGTGCCGGAAGCAGATGGCTCCGTACACTGTATAGCGGCCGAGCTGCAGTACTGCAAATCTGTTCCTATACACTTGAATAGAAGCAGAGCTGCAGTACTGCTGTACGGTCGCTATACTATGACCAGAGCCATCGCCTTCCATCACGAACATTCGGTGCCCGAAGGCAGCTGGAACAGGTGATCGGTGTGGGGTCCGGGTGTTGGACCCCCACCGATCATAGACTGATGACCTATTCTGTAGAAAGGTCATCAGTATAAATAACCGCCCCGTGCCCGGACAACCCCTTTAATGACAAATCTCATTTACATCTATACAAAATCTGGGTGATGCGTTTTGCAAAGGATGCAGCAGAAAAATTGCCTCACAGTGCCAAATGTGAGCTTAACTATTTGCTGTTTATATACTTTTACCGTAAATGTCCTTTTGTTTTACCTTTTTATGTCATAATGTTAGTGCTACTGAACATGTCATAAATCAGTAATAAGAACAATTAACTAATCTAGGTAATTTTTTTAGTGGAGTGGTCACTATCTCCTTCCTAGCATATCACATTGACTGAAGCTCAAGGTTGAAATAACCCTCATTGCAGACTCTCTTATCATTATCTAGGTCAAGAAGGCCTTTTTATTCTGTAGAAGGCTTATGATTTTGTTATGTGACCATGAGGGGGCCGCTATCATCTTATAATTACATAAGAAGTGCAGCATGCTGTAAAAAGAACCTCTTTCTTGGCCATGAAACGCACCCTTCTTGGTAGAATCCAAGCAGTGGTCACAGAATAGTAACTTTTAGTATATTTTATGTCTTTATCAAGAAAAAAACTGATTTCTCTTGGGTTTTCTGTAAGACCGCATTATGATGTAATTTTACTAATTTATTTTGCAGGTTGTATGGAAACTAATTCATACAGTGACGTAACTCAACAATTTGTCAATGGGAGCACTCAGTATAACTCAACTATCAGAAAAGTAATATTTACTGTAACATAGGATCCTTGTACACCGGCCAATTATCGGGCAAACGAGTGTCCACAGAATGCTCGTTCCCGATAATTCCCTGTGTAAACAGGGCAACGATCAGCCGATCAACGCGCAAACGCTCGTACATCGGTTGATTGTGTAGTTTTAAATGCCAAAACTATTATCGTTGTCCGCAGCACATCTCCCTGTGTAACATGATAGATATGCAATCGTAGTAACAAGCTCTCGTCCCCATACATAGCTCCTTGTGAGAGGAGCAAATGAGCGCCAATCAACAAGCTGTCTCATTGATCAGTGCTCGTTTACACGGCCCATGTAAGACTACCCTTACTCTAACTAAGCGCTTCCTGTGACCATTAAGTGCTGATAATTTCAACAGCAGTAGTCAATAGACAACCACCTTTTAATAGATAGGCTCTTGAAGTGAATATGGAATACCAAACTAAAATGGCCATACACATTAGAAAAACTTGTCTGAACCTGCTAATTTTAACAGGATTTGCCGACAATCTGTTTAATTTTTATTACTTTATTTTCATTTATTTATTTTAACGATTTACTATATTATTCATTTATTATTTATTCATGTATCACTATATGTTACTGGCGCTCAGTTAAGCAGGGAACACATGATTTATGTGCCCTGTGCTGTCCCTATGTACATATCACTGATAACAGTGATCTAATGGCAACATCCCTGTATACAAGGACATGCAGGGACTACGCAGATCCTGTCTCACCTGCATGCCTGAGAGCACTCTCTGCACAGGGAATTCCTGTGACATCTTGAATTATGTCATGGATTTCCAATCATCCACCCGATTGTAGAAGCAATGCCGTAAGTTCTTTATTAAAGTTTTTTTTTAATGACAGGGAACTGATTATTTCAGTTCCCTGTCATGGTACAGGATAGGGCTGTTAGTGTGACAGCCAAACCATTCCTATGGTACTGCGGGTAGGCACAAACAGTGCCCTCAAAGGTAGCACTTAAATTCACGGACTAAGCCCACATGGACCGCACCATTAGCCCATTCATTTATGTGGCACGGAAAGGGGTGAAAGTAAAATTCTTCTTCATACCGTGCACATGACTGTATGAAAAATCTGTATGATATGCCTCTCCATATTTGTGCTGTTTTTTTTTATTGTATGCTTCTGTATGGTTGTCTGTATGGTTATTTCATTAGTTTCATGTACTGTATTATCCACTAAAAAATAAGATATTCTCGCCAGAATTTTAGGGGAGAAAATCTGTACTTGTATGGTACCCGTACGGAGGTTTTTACACAGGTGGGATTTTTCAGTCTCCATGAACTTCTATGGGGAAAATTGGCACCCATAAAGAGCTATTGAATGAGCATAGGATTTTTTCCATTTAGTGGCATACAAAAATACCCCCGTACAAACATAAAATTGCACACAGAGGTATAGAAACCGCCATAGAATGACATTACTCCCAAATTACGACCGTGTTGATCTCGGAACTGGTATAGAGCTGTAATAAAGTCGTGTGCAAGAAGCCTTAGCTTTAAGAGAGGCTATGATCCTTTAATTTGTGATACAAAACATATTATTTGTTCCTTTACTTATAAGAACAAGAAGAAAGATAGGAAGTGTTACCAAGTACGGCTGAGGACCACAAAGATATCTCCAATTTTCTTTCTTTTTTCACTTAATGAAAATGTACAGGACATTATGTGTTCACCCATCAATAACCTTCAGGCACTTCATATTCTAGTACGTTCAATGCTGCCTGATTTTCATTCTCAGCACCTGAAGTGAAAAGAATCCATCGTGTTAAAACGGGTCAAATTTAATTTGACCGTTCTGTCCAATATCTCACATTTAAATGACTGTAACAGCAGATGAAAGAAACCATGCAGAAACTCAATAATGCATTACAAAAGCTTCTACTTATTTAGTGGTCAATATAAACCTGCTCTCTCCTTGTTCTTTTCCACCTCATAAGTGCTTAGGGTTTTACTATGGCTTAATTTTTTTTCTTTAATAGCATTCACTACTGGTTTATGAAAAGGTTTTTTTTGGGCTTCCAGTTATTTTTCTACTTAATGTACAAACAATATAATTTTAATGGAAAAAATAGATTCTCACTCTCTCACTCTCGCTATTGCTCTTACAGTCTCTCTCTTCATCAGCCGATGAACAAGCAAACTGTCAAGGAATCACTACTTGAGCAATTCCCCAGAGTGCACGTTTATAGAATTGCTATACGAGCAATTCCCCGGAGACAGCTGGAGACTGTCTGGATCAAGTGTGCAGGTAAATCAGCTACCTCAAGTCCGTCACCACTTTGGTCAACAGAGTCTAAGGCTACTCTGTGGTCTTCACCAGAGCCCACCGCAAGGCAGGCTGGATTTGGCTGCATAGAACCCAGGTTGCTTTTACAGAATACGGTGTTGGACAAGAGGTACAACTGCAGGCAATACCAGAATGGATAACCAGACAGGTGAGAGGGGTAATCAGCAAGCAGAATATAAACCAGGAGATACTATAAGTCCAAATCAGTGAGCAGAGGGTAAATTCAAAGACTAGCTGAAGTCCAGTTCAAAGAATCCAAACAGTCAAGGTGATTCAGGTTGTAACCCGGAGCTTGACCAGAAACATGCATACACAAAATAATCACAAGCGACAATGAAAAAACTGAACAGATTCAAATACTACACTCTTGGCCCTGAAAGGTTGCAGATAGAGAAATGAGATTGGCTCTGCATCTCAAACCAGGGCGACCCAGTAGGTAGGCTAGTAGTCATGACAACCTTAACCCCTTCCCACACCTTGCCATTAATGTACGTCGATGTGTGCAGTAACTTCGCGCACCTCGATGTGCAGTTACGTCTGTGCTTTGACAGTTAACCGCCGCGCGGCGCTACACCGCAGCGGCGGTTAACTGTGCAGGGTGTCTGCCCTGCATCCCCTTTTGCCGATCAGCGGCTCATCGCCGCTGATTTCGGCAGTTAACCCCTTAAATGTGGTGTGCTATTGCCACATTTAAGGTGTTTCGCGCAGATCGGCAGCCCCCACGTGAAATCACGGGGGCTGGCGATGGTACCCATGGATACCGGATGCTTGACAATGGCTTCCGGGGTGCCATGTACAGAAGCCTATGAGGACCAGCCTCTGTCTTGTCCTCATAGGCTTCCTGTCAGAGTGACTGTCACGTCACAATGACAGTTGGAATGCATTACACTACGTAGGTAGTGTAATGTATTCCAGCAGCAATCAGAGCTGCAAGTCTAAGTGTCCCCTAGTGGGACAAGTAAAAAAAAGAATAAAAATGTTTTAAAAAAAGTGTAAAAATAAAAGTTATAAGTGACATAAACAAAAAATGTTTTTTTCCTATAATAAGTCTTTTACACATATTTGGTATCACCGTGTTCGTAACGACCCCAACTATAAAACTATAATATTATTTTTCCCACACACCGCAAATAAAATAAATGAAAAACAATGCAAAAATTACTATTTTTTGGTCACCACCCCTCCCAAAATATACAATAAAAAGTGATCAAAAAGTCGCATGTACGCCAAAATAGTACCAATACAAACCACAAACCGTCCCGCAATAAAAAACAAGCCCTTACACAACTTTTTTGACTGAAAAATCAAAAAGTAATGGCTCTCAGAATATGGTGACAAAAAAAAATAATTAATTTTATAAATAAGTTATTTTATTGCGCAAACGCTGCAAAGTGTAAAAAAAACAATATACATATGGTATCGCTGTAATCATATAGACCCGCAGAATAAAGTATAATGGTCATTTGTAGCCCAGGGTGAGCGCCGTAAAAACGAAATAAAAAACATTGTCAGAATTGATGGTTTTTGGTCACCTGGCTTGCCGAAAAATGGAATATAAAGTGATAAAAAAAATCGCATGTACCCCAAAATGGTACCAATGAAAACTACAGATTGTCCCGCAACAAATAAGCCCTCACACAGCTCCGGTGGTGAAAAAATAAAAAAGTTACGGCTCCCAGAATATGGCGATGCAAAATGAGCAGTGTTCCTGTAATGATGGGGGTAGGGAAACAGACAAGTGAGCCCTAATCTACCCGCCACTCAGTCCCTGCCTACTTGCAACGACCCGCCCTAGGCGACGGGGTACAACTGGGCGACGGTCCCTACGCTCAATAAGTGCACGACAGACAAACAGACAAGGGTACACAAAAGCTAAGGGAAAAGGGGCAGTTGCCCACGGCAACACCGTGAGCAACAAGAGTGGTGAACGAGCCGAGTCAAACCAGGAGTGTACGAGGTACCAAACGCAGAGCAGAAGAGTAGTGAACAAGTCGAGTCAAACCAGGAGTGTACGAGGTACCAAACGCAGAGCAGGAGAGTAGTGAACAAGTCGAGTCAAACCAGGAGTGTACGAGGTACCAAACGCAGAGCAGGAGAGTAGTCAGTAAGCCAGGGTCAATATGAAGCAGGGTCAAATAGTTCAGAAGCTGCAGTAGGGCCAGGAAACCAAACGAGAAGAATCACAAGCAAGGAGGAACAGGAAAGGCAGGTATAACTAGACAGAGGGCGGGAGCTAGCTCCGTCTGGCCAGGCTGTAATAGGCTCTCCCACTCCTAAGCCTGCCATCCTGAGTGGTGGAAGATGGAGTCAGTCTCACAGACATAGAGCAGGTGCAGACTGATTACCTATGGGCGTTGACACAGAAGCTGTGCCTGGCAGATCCTTTACAGTTCCAAAAGCAGATAAGATCGGTTGCCATTTATAAGTGCGACACTGGCCACATATCTGCGGATTATTTATTTACCCCATTATTATACCCTCTTATTATGCCCCTGATGTACTCTGTCCAGCCTACATATGCCCCCACATTATAAACTGAAATACCAGCAAAACCCCAAACAAAACTACTACTGAGCAAAATCTGTGCTCCAAAAGCCAAATGGCGCTCCCTCCCTTCTGAGCCCTACAGCGTGCCCAAACAGCAGTTTACGTCCACCGATATGGCATCGCCATACCCGGGAGAACCCGGTTAATATTTTATGATGTATTTGTGGCACAAACTGGGCACAACACTAAAATGGCACATCAGTGGAAAATTTTAATTTTCACTTTGCACCATCCGCTGCGCATTAAACCTTTTGCGCACCACGACTTAAAGCGGCTCTGTCACCACATTATAAGTGCCCTATATTGTACATGATGTGATCGGCGCTGTAATGTAGATTACAGCAGTGTTTTTTTAATTTTTGACGGAGTTATGACCTATATTAGCTTTATGCTAATGAGTTTCTTACTGAACAACTGGGCGTGTTTTACTTTTTAGTCAAGTGGGCATTGTACAGAGGAGTGTATGACGCTGACCAATCAGTGACCAATCAGCGTCATACACTTCTCTCCATTCATTTACACAGCAGATGTAATGACGGGGTGGGGAGACAGACAGGTGAGCCCTAATCTACCCGCCACTCAGTCCCTGCCTACTTGCAACGGCCCGTCCTAGGCGACGGCGTACAACTCTGCGACGGTCCCTACGCTCAATAAGTGCACGACAGACCAACAGACAAGGGTACACAGAAGTTAGGGAAATGGGGCAGTTGCCCACGGCAGCACCGTGAGCAACGAGAGTAGTGAACGAGCCGAGTCAAACCAGGAGTGTACGAGGTACAAAACGCAGAGCAGGAGAATTGTCAGTAAAGCCAGGGTCAAAATGAAGCAGAGGACAAAATGTTCAAGCAGCAGCAGCAGAGCCAGGAAACAGAATCACAGGCAAAGGAGGAGCAGGAAATGCAGGTATAAATAGACAGAGGGCGGGAGCTAGCTCCGTCTGGCCAGGCTGTGATAGGCTCTCCCACTCCTCAGCCTCCCAACCTGACTGGTAGAAGATCGTGTCACTCTCTCAGACTCTCTCTGATTACCCACGGGCGTCGACACAGAAGCTGTGTCTGGCAGATCCTTTACAGCAGATAGCGATATAGCTATATCGCTATGTGCAGCCACATAAGAACACTATAACATTACTGCAGCGTCCTGACAATGAATATACATTGCCTCCAGCCAGGACGTCATGTGTATTCAGAATCCTGACACTTCTGTAGCATCTTTGTGAGATTACAGCACA
Source organism: Rhinoderma darwinii (assembly GCF_050947455.1). Lineage (NCBI taxonomy): Eukaryota > Metazoa > Chordata > Amphibia > Anura > Rhinodermatidae > Rhinoderma > Rhinoderma darwinii. Next base: position 54,268,813 of record NC_134699.1, read on the forward strand.
GCACAGCGAGATCTCGCTGTAAATGACAGTTTACAGCGTAATCTCGCGAGACTACGCCTGCTATGCTGTAAATCACAGACAAGTGCAGAGAAGTGGTCAGGATTCTGAATACACATCACGTCCTGGCTGGAGGTAATGTATATTCACTATCAGGACACTGCAGTAACGTTATAGTGTGTTTATGTGGCTGCACATAGCGATATAGCTATATCGCTATGTACTGTCTAAATGAATGAAGAGAAGTGTATGACGCTGATTGGTCACTGATTGGTCAGCGTCATACACTCCTCTGTACAACGCCGACTTGGCCAAAAAGTAAAACACGCCCAGTTGTTCATTAGGAAACTCATTAGCATAAAGCTAATATAGGTCATAACTCCGTCAAAAATGATTGTTTTTCTAAATAAAAAACGCTGCTGTAATCTACATTACAGCCCCGATCATATCATGTACAATATAGGGCACTTATAATGTGGTGACAGAGCCTCTTTAATAGCATGTCGTGGTGTGTGTGTGTGGGGGGGTGATGTATGGAGCGGGCTCACGCGCTGAACCCGCGCCATACGCTGAGGGTGTCAGCCGTGTATTACAGCTGACACCCGGGACTAACGGACAGAAACAGCGATCGCGCTGTTACAGGAGCCTGTAAAAATGACAATATACTGCAATACATTAGTATTGCAGTGTATTGTACCAGTGATCTAATGATTGCTGGTTCAAGTCTCCTATGGGGACTAATAAAATGTGTAAAAACAAAAGTAAATAGTTATTATTAGTGGAAAAAATTAAATAAATATTTAAAGTCCAAAAAAAAAAGCCTTTCACATTTTTTCCTCTAAAGTAATGTAAAAAAAATAAATAAAATACACAAAATTGGTATCGCTGTGTCTGTAAAAGTCCAAACTATTACAATTTACCATTATTGAACTCGCACGGTGAACGCCGTGAAAAATAAAGAATTAAAAATGGCAAAATCGCTGTTTTTTGGTCACTTTGGCTCCACCAAAAAATTTAATAAAAAGTGTTCGAAAAGTTGTATGTACCAAAAAATGGTACCAACAAAAACTATAGCTCATCCTGCAAAAAATAAGCCGTCACACCGCTCTATTGACGGAAAAATAAAAAAGTTATGGTTCTCGGAATGCGGGGAGGGAAAAAAGAAAAAGCAAAACATGGATCAGTCCGGAAAGGGTTAATTACTTTCTAATGAAAAAACATTTATGACCACATGTGGGGTATAGCCGTACTCAGGAGAAATTGCTTTACAAATGTTGGGGTGCATTTTCTCCTTTATCCTTTGTGAAATTGAAAAAATGCAACATTTTTTGGGAAATAATGTTGATATTAATTTTCACGGCCTAATTCTAATAAATTCTGCAAAAGACCTGTGGGGTCTAAATGCACTCTATACCCCTAGATAGATTCCTTAAGTGGTGTAGTTTCCCAAATAGGGTCACTTTTGTGTGGCTTCCACTGTTTTGGTCTCTCAGGGGCTTTGCCAATTCGATATGACACCCAAAAATGATTCCAGCTAAATTTGAGCTCCAAAAGCCAAATAGCGCTCCTTCCCTTCTAAGCCCCGCTGTGGGTCTAAACAGCACTTTATTACCACATATGGCATATTTACGTAATTGGGAGAAATTGTTTTACAAATGTTGGGGTGCTTTTTCTCCTTTAGTCCTTGTAAAAATTAAAAATGTCTAAGTTTTTTCAGCAAAAAAGTAGATTTTTACCTTTACATACTAATTCCAATGAATTCAGCAAAGCAACTGTGGGGTTAAAATGCTAACTTTACCCCTAGAAAAATTCCTTATGGGGTGTAGTTTCCAAAACGGGGTCACTTTTGGGGGGTTTACACTATTTTGTTCCCTCCAGTGCATTGCAAAAGCGACACGGCACTGAAAACTATTCCAGCAAAATCAGAAATCCAAAATCCAAATGGCGCTCCTTCTATTCTGAGCTTTGCTGTGGGTCTAAACAGCAGTTTATTACCACATATGGGGTATTGTTATAATCAGAAGAAATTGCTTTACATATGTTGGGGTGTTTTTTCTACTTTATTCCTTGTAAAAATTTAAAATTTCTACGTTTTTTCAGAAAAAAAGTAGATTTTCATCTTCACATACTAATTCACATACATTTAGCAAAAAAACTATGGGTTCAAAATGCTAACTATACCCCTAGATAAATTCCTTGAGGGGTGTAGTTTCCAAAATGGGGTCACTTTTGGGGGGTCTTAACTGTTTTGGCACCACAAGACCTATTCAAACCTGACATGGTGCCTAAAATATATTCTAAAAAAGGAGGCCCCAAAATCCACTAGGTGCTCCTTTCCTTCTGAGGCCTGTGTTTCAGTCCATTAGGACACTAGGGCCACATCTGGGATATTTCTATAAACGACAGAATATGAGCAATAAATATTGAGTTGCATTTCTCGGGTAAAACCTTCTGTGGTACAGAATTTTTTTTATTACAAATGAACTTTGGCCAAAAAAAAATTACATTTGTAAATTTCACCTCTACTTTGCTTTAATTCCTGTGATATGTCTAAAGGGTTAAAACACTTTCTGAATGCTATTTTGAATACTTTGAGGGGTGCAGTTTTCAAAATAGGGTGATTTATGGGGACTTTCTAATATATAAGTCCCTCAAAGCCACTTCAGAACTGAACTGGTCCCTGAAGCCTTGTAACGTGCTAGAAAAATAAAAGAATGTTCAAAAAACGATGCAAACATAAAGTAGACTATGTGAATATAGAATATGTGAAATAGTAACTATTTTGTGTGGTATTACTATCTGTTTTACAAGTAGATACATTTAAATTTAGAAAAATGCAAATTTTTGCAAATTTTCTCTAAATCTTGGTCATTTTTTTTACAAATAAATATAGAATTTATCGACCCAATTTTTTCACTAACATAAAGTACAATATGTCACGAGAAAACAATCTCAGAATCACTTGGATAGGTAAAAGCATTCCAGAGTTATTACCACATAAAGTGTCACAAGTCAGATTTGATAAATCGGCTTCGTCCTGAAGGCCAAAACAGGCTCAGTCCTGAAGGGGTTAAAGTGACGGATGTTTCCTAAAACAAGCACTCGTTCATCGGCTGATTGTATCGCTTATGCAGCCGAAAATATTATCGTTGTCTGTGCTGCCGACATGACAGAAATATATGGGGACAAGCGATCGTAGTATCAAGCGCGCATCCTCATACATAGCTCCTTGTGAAAGGAGCAAACGAGCGCTGATAAACCCATGTCGGGCCGTGTAAGAGAACCCTAAGACCTATTGGAGAACACTTATCAAAGCTAGTACAAAAGAAAAGTAGAGGAGTTACGCACAACAACCTATAACATTACAGAGATCAGTCACATACATGAGCACACAACTGTCCATCTTTATCCAACTTCTTTATTCAAACCCCTTTACTCTACTGCCTGATCTATATGAATATATTGATACAGATAAAGTGGACTACAGTTAGCATTGGTGTACCATAAGTCCTGGGCTAAGATCTTTAGAATTGTTTTATTATTGATTTTGTAGATGGTATAGAAAGTTAATTTAAATTTTTTTCTGGAAATATCAAGCATTAAAACAGAAATTGGTATTAGAATTGTATTTATATGAAATAATATAGATAAAAGCAAGCACAGTATAATGTAGCACATATATCACAAAATGTATCAATAAAATAAAAATGTCTAATATATATCACAAATATATATCACAATATTAAAACAAAATATCTGATAATAATCTGTGACATAGGTATATTAACCTGATTGCAATAAAGTTCTCTGGCCTACAACCAATGACTTTGAGTGGAATATAGATTAAATACTATCATGCGAGAGTGAGGGTGTTATATACATTGTTCAATGTCCATGTAACAAACAGTATATTGGGAGAACTTAGAGAACTTTAAAGATTTTTTTACTTCTTGTGCGTGCAAAAGATTTCTTGGGGATATAAAAATCACCAGTTTGACTCGTACCACAACAATCATGGGGCTATTAGTGAATGATCCTCCATTTTTCAGTGTAGATTTTTGACACGTCACTTGTGATGTGCCGTGTATGGCTTGTTCTGCTTCACAGCCCGTAACGCGCATGCACTGTCACTGCCGTTCTCGCCGTCCCTGCTGTTCTCGAGATAACAGCAGGGGCCGCGCATGCGCGATACAACAGAACAAGCCGATATACACCACATCACAAGTGACATGTCGTATACCCGGAAAATAATTCAAGATCAACAAAGCGGCCAGAGCAGAGAGTGACGTCACCCGTCAAGTTCCCCACGGCAGGATCTGAAAACGGGGCCACTTTGGAAAATGTAAGTATATTACAAATCTATTTACATTTATAAATTACAAGCATTGACACAAAGTCATTAAATCTCGGACAACCCCTTTAACCCCTTCCCGACATTTGCCGTACATGTACGTCATGGAAAGTACTGACTTCCCGCATCTTGCCGTACATGTACGCCAAATGTTTGGGACCGGCTCAGAAGCTGAGCCGGTCCCATCATCACCGGATCTCAGCTGTATCTTACAGCTGACATCCGGCTGTAACGGCGGGGACCGAAATTAGCTTCGATCCCCGCCATTAACCCCTTAAGTGCAGCGCTCAAACGCGATCGCTGCACTTAAGGTGTTTGCAGCTCATCGGAACCCCAGTAATGAAATTGCCGGGGTTCCGGTGGCTGCAATGGCAACCGGAGGCCTAATACTGGCCTCCCGGTCTGCCTAGCACCGAAGCCGGTCAAGATCCGCCCGGCGGCGGAGCCTGATCGGCTTCCGTAGCTGTCGGCAAGATGGCGCCGGGTCAGGAGCTGATCCGGCGTCATCAGCGGTGGAAGTCAGCTGTACTGTACAGCTGACATCCACCTGTAACGGCAGGAACCGGAGCTAGCTCCGATCCCTGCCATTAACCCCTTCGATGCAGCAATCGAAAGCGATTGCTGCATCGTAGCGGTTACTAGCAGATCGCCAGCCCTGACAGGCAATCGGGACTGGCGACTGCTGTTATGGCAACAGGAGACACAATGGTCTCCTGCTCTGCCATTACGGAAGCCGATTTAGGCCCCGCCGGGAGGCGAAGCCTAATCGGCTTGCTGTCAGTGAATGACTGACAGATCTAATACATTGCACTACATAGGTAGTGCAATGTATTAGAAAAAAAAAAATCTGACCGTTGGAACTTCAAGTCCCCTAGTGGGACTTGAGAAAAAGTGTAAAAAAAGTATAAAAAAGTGTAAAAAAAAGTGCACAAAATAAAAGTTTGAAAACAGTAAAAGTTTCAAGTAATCAAATAAAACACAATCCCCCTTTTACTCTTATCAAGTCCTTTATTATTGAAAAATAATAATAAACCATATGTATTTGGTATCGCCACGACCGTAACGACCGGAGGTATCAAAATATTATATTATTTATTGCACGCGGTGAACAGCGTAAAAAAAAACTTAAAAAACGTTACCAGAGTTTCTGTTTTTTGGTCACTTTGCCCTACAAATATTAGAATAAAAAGTGATCAAAAAGTCGCACGTATCCAAAAATGGTACCTATAAAAACTATAGCTCGTCCCGCAAAAAACAAGCCCTCATACACCTCCGTCAACAAAAAAATAAAAAGTTATGGTTCTCACAACTTGGCGACAGAAAAAATACATTCTTTTTACAAAAGTAATTTTATTGTGCAAAAAGTTGGAAAACATAAAAAAGTCCTATAAATTAGGTATCGCCGGAATCGTACTGACCCGCAGAATAAAGTTAACATGTAATTTATAACGCATGGTGAACGCTGTATACAAAAAACGAAAAAAGCTGTGCCAGAATTGCGTTTTTTTGTTTACCTGGCATCCCAAAAAATAGGATAAAAGGTGATCAAAAAGTCGCATGTACCCCAAAATGGTACCAATAATAACTACAGCTCGTCCCGCAACAAACCAGCCCTCATACCGCTACGTCTATGAAAAATAAAATTAGTTATGGCTCCAATAAGTCAGGAAATAAAAAAATATGCAGTTGTGCCCGAGGGGAACATTTCTTCTGTTTGAAGAGGCGATTTTTCAAGGACCTAAAATTAGGGAACCAGGAAGGGGAGGGCCCAAACATATCCGCTGGAAGCGACGGTGCCCGTATTATACCAGGACAACACTTTCCCAGCAAAATTCCCCAAACTACAAAGGCGCGGAGTGTGGACCAAAAGGGGGATAATAAAGGACGCCATTTATCAGTGCGACACCGGCCTGTGCAGAAATGATTGCTTCACAGCGTAACACACATCTATGGATCATTTTATTGTTTTTTTTTACCCCGTTATTATACCACCTGACTATGCCCCTTATATACTCCGCCCGGCTTACATATGCCCTACATTATAAACGGAAACACCAGTAAGACTCCAAACAAAACTACTACCAAGCAAAATCCACGCTCCAAAAGCCAAATGGCATTTCCTCCCATCTGAACCCTACAGCGTGCCCAAACAGCAGTTTCCTTCCACATATATGGCATCGTCATACCCGGGAGAACCCTTTTAGCAATTTTTGGGGTGTGTGTCTCCAGTGGCATAAGCTGGGCACGACATATTTGCCACTGAATGGCATATCTAGGGAAAAATATAAATTTTTAATTTGCACCATCCACAGCGCATTCATTTATGGAAAAGATCTGAGGGGTGAAAATGCTCACTACACCCCTTAATAAATGCCTTGAGGGGTGCAGTTTCCATAGTGGGGTCACTTCCCAGGGGTTTATTTTTATTATTTCACATCTGAGCCTCTGCAGTTGTGAACCAATACTTTGTAAATCGCCAAATTAGGCCTCAATTTTACATGGTACCCTTTCACTCCTGAGCCTGGTCGACTGTCCAGGCAAGAGATTAGGGCCACATGTACGGTGTTTCTAAAACCAGGATACCCAGCATAATAATTAGAGAGCTGTCTCGTTATGGTGGCACAAGCTGGGCACCACATATTGTCCACATATCTGTGGAAAAAATCCCATTTTCACTCTGCAACATCGAGTTCACACTAATTTCTACAAAACACCTGCAGGGTTAACATGCTCACTACACCCGTATGTAAAAGCATTGAGGGGTGTAGTTTCCAAAATGGGGTCACTTCTGGGGGGTTTCCACTGTTTTGGGCCCACAGGCGCCCAGAAACCAATCCAGAAACATCTGCACTCCAAATGGCGGTCCTTCCCTTCTGAGCCCTGCCGTGTGCCCAAACAGCAGTTTATGACCACATATGGGGTATTGCCATACTCGGTAGAAATTGCTTTACAAATGTTGGGTTCTTTTTTTCCTTTATTTGTTGCGAAAATGAAAAAATTTGCGCTAAAGCTACGTCTTATTGAAGAAAAAGGATTGTTTTTATTTTCACTGCCCAATTCTAATAAATTCTATGAAACATCTGTGGGGTAAAAATGCTCACTACGCCCCTAGATGAATTCCTCAAGAGGTGTAGTTTCCTAAATGGTGTCACTTTTTGGGCGTTTTCATTGTTTTTTCCCCTCAGGGGCTTTGCAAATGTGACATGGCCGCCGCAAACTATTCCTGCTCAATGTGATCTCCAAAACCCAAATAGCGCTCTTTCCCTTCTAAGCCAAGCCGTGTCTCCAAACAGCCGTTTATTACCACATGTGGGGCATTGTTTTACTCGGGAGAAATTGCTGTACAAATTTTGTGGTGCTTTTTCTCCTTCAGTCCTTGTGGAAATGAGTAAAAATAAGCTAAACCTACATTTTCTTTGAAAAAATGTTGATTTTTATTTTCAGGGCCTACTTCCAATAATTTCTGCAAAAAACCTGTGGTGTCAAAGAGCTCACTATACCCCTAGATAATTTCCTCAATGCGTGTAGTCTCCAAAATGGGGTCACTTGTGGGGGGTTTCCACTGTTTTGTCTCCTCAGGGACTTCGTAAATGTGACCTGGCCTCCGCAAACCATTCCTGCTAAACTTGAGCTCCAAAAGCCAAATAGCGCTCTTTCCCTTCTCAGCCCTGCCGTGTCTCCAAACAACCGTTTATTACCACATGTGGGGCATTGTTTTACTCGGGAGAGATTGGTTTACAAATTTTACGGTGCTTTTTCTCCTTCAGTCCTTGTGGAAATGAGAAAAAATTAGCTAAACCTACATTTTCTTTGAAAAAATTTAGATTGTCATTTTCAGGGCCTATTTTCCAATAATTTATGCAAAAAACCTGTTGGGTCAAAACGCTCACTATACCCCTAGATAATTTCCTCAATGGGCGTAGTTTCCGAAATGGGGTCACTTGTGGGGGGTTTCCACTGTTTTGTCCCCTCAGGGGCTTTGTAAATGCGACATGGCCTCCGCAAACCATTCCTGCTAAACTTGAGCTCCAAAAGCCAAATAGCGCTCTTTCCCTTCTCAGCCTCGCCGTGTCTCCAAACAACCGGTTATTACCACATGTGGGGTATTGTTTTACTCGGGAGAAATTGCTTTACAAATTTTACGGTGCTTTTTCTCCTTTAGTCTTTGTGAAAATGAGAAAAAAAATCGCTAAACCTACATTTTCTTTGAAGAAATGTTGATTTTAATTTTCACGGCCTACTTCTAATAATTTCTGTAAAAAAGCTGTGCGGTCAAAATGCTCACTAAACCCCTAGATAATTTCCTTGAGGTGTGTAGTTTCCCAGATGGGGTCACTTTTGGGGGATTTTGACTGTTTTGGCACCGCAAGAGCCCTTCAAACCTGACATGGAGCCTAAAATTTATTCTAACAAAAATAAGGCCCCAAAATCCACCAGGTGCTCCTTTGCTTCTGAGGCCGGTGCTTCAGTCCAGTAGCACGCTACGGCCACATGTGGGATATTTCCTAAAACTGCAGAAACTGGGCAACAAATATAGAGTTGCATTTCTCTGGTAAAACCTTCTGTGTTATAAAAAAAATTGTACTAAAAATTTATTTCTGCAAAAAAATATGAAATTTGTAAAATTCACCTCTACATTGCTTTAATTCCTGTGACATGTGTAAAGGGTTAAGACATTTTCTAAATGCTGTTTTGAATACTTTGAGGGGTGAAGTTTTTAAAATGGGGTGACTTTTTGGGGGTTTCTAATATATAAGGCCCTCAAAGCCACTTCACAACTGAACTGGCCCCTGTAAAAATGGCCTTTTGAAATTTTCTTGAAATGTGAGAAATTGCTGCTAAAGTTCTAAGCCTTGTGAGGTCATAGAAAAATAAAAGGATGTTCAAAAAACGATGCCAATCTAAAGTAGACATATGGGTGATGTTAATTAGAAACAATTTTGGGTGGTATAACTGCCTGTCTTACAAGCAGATGCATTTAAATTGAGAAAAATGCTAATTTTTGCAATTTTTCGCTAAATTTTGGTGTTTTTCACAATTAAATACTGAACATATCGAGCAAATTTTGCCAGTAACATAAAGTCCAATGTGTCACGAGAAAACAATCTCAGAATCGCTTGGATAGGTGAAAGCATTCCGGAGTTATTACCACATAAAGTGACACATGTCAGATTTGAAAAATGAGGCTCGGTCAGGAAGGTCAAAAGTGGCTAAAGAGGGAAGGGGTTAAAGTAATGTTGATAAATGTAAATTAATTTACCTACTCTTCGCCACAGTAATAGTGCACCTGTCTATAAGCTGGTAAAGAGCAGAACTCAATGTCAAGTAGCAGCTGCTAAAGCAAATACAATTTTAGTGGTTTATTAAAAAAAATACAATATACCAGGCCACATCTTGAATATAGACGGCAGTTTTAACATTGTAAAAAGAATATATAATTTACATTGATAAAATAATTTTTTTTTTTTTTGTCTTTCAACGAAAGGTTGGACTTGATGGACTCATATTATTATATATATGATTATATTTTGTCTAATATTTGCTTTTTCTTTCTGTTTCGGCAGCCAACAGCACTTTGTAAGAGAAATTACCTGGTAGTGGCACAATCATGTGGCGTGATGGTGGACTATGAAGAACTTATTTGTCTGATGGAAGTTTAAAAAATGGAGCTCAAAGCCCAACTATGATCATTTTGGCCAATCTAATAAAAGCTTACCAGCTACCTCTTTCTGTTTCCATGGTTCCCTTGTAGCAGTCATATGACCCTGTATTTTTTCCTTTTCATCGTTAAAGTAGGTCAGTGTTTGTCTTGTATTATTCAGTATTCGCGGTGATGTTCAGCGTTGAGGACAATGCTGGTGTTGTGACCCTTTCTTTTACAAAGTGGGTTTTATTTTATTTTTCCATGCCTTGGTAAAGCATACATGGATAATTGGTTTTGTACATTAAATAAGGATGTCTGTCTTCCAGAGAGAATATTAAGGGAGTAATATATAAACAATTTCAGCTTTAATGTGTCTTGCGAATTGTTGAGAAAATTCCATTATCTCCCATTACGTTAACATTTTTATCATGGTAATAGAATGGCATTGTTCAGTATGACTTTTATGAGACCCCAAACTTTTTTCTTTTCCTTTTTTTTATTTTTTTAAAATCATTGACTTCAGGTAACTTGTGAATTGTCAGCTGGTCCCGAGATACAAAGCCCTAAACTAGAATCCTGGTGAAGGTTGGTGTAATAATTTTTCAAGGTGCTAAACTGGAAAACATTGTAATATCCACTAGATAGAAGCTCTGCCTCTTATTAACTTTGGCTCTATAATCCCCAAATAAATTTTTTAGCTTAAAACACAGACAATTTTTACTTTTTGAGATACAGCTGCTTTGTATCCTGTATACAGAGCAGCTGCATCTAGCTCTGAAACCTGAATCTGTCAGGTCAGAGGCACTGACTGGTTCAGTGTCAGCGAGTCCTGAGTGTCTCTGACATGCAGGATCCACCTGTTATCGATCACATTTAAGTTATGAACTTAGATGTAATCGGTAAGAGCTCGATCCTGCGTGTCAGAGACACTCAGGACTCACTGACACTGAACCCGTCAGTGCCGCTGACCTGATGGATACAGGTTTCAGAGCTAGATGCAGCTGCTCTGTATACAGGATACAAAGCAGCTGTGTCTCAAAAAGTAAAAATATTTTTTAATAAAAAGTAATTAGAAAGTTGCACCAAACACACTGATAGACATTTTTATAACAAAAACAACAACATTTTGAAAGGTGTGTATAGCCTTTAATAGGAGTAGAATGGCAGCCATATAAGTAATTCAACACACTAAAGTCAGAAACCTGTCAACCTTGGTTATAGGTGTCAGCTAGATAATCATGTATATTTATATGGAACTGGAAGAGGTAATGGCTTTCGTAATGAGAAAATAGACTTTGTCGACTCCCTGCGGCGGCTATGCTGCGGTTTTAAAATGAATGTCAAAAGCAGCAGGAAAAAATCTGTAAAAATTGTCTGTGCATTTGATAGGAAAAGCATCCTGCAGGATACAAACAGCAAAGGTCAAAGAGGAGCAACCCATAGCATAGAATTGGGATGCTTTATCATAATGCATCACACTACATCTTTGACCTGTACTTGCTTTATAAAAGTTATATTTAACATAAACCATGCATTTATGGCTCTAGCAGGAGTCTAGTTATGCACAGCGTCCGGAAATATACAGTGATGGGAATGGGTGGGATCAAAGGATCCTCCGATCCCAGCAGATTAACCCCTTTATCACTAGAATCAATTTCCACTGCAGCAAAAGTTATATTCCTGATTACGTCATGTGTTACGGGGCCTTACAATGTATGGAAAATGACCCTTGAAAGAACCCTAGGACCGTATCCTAGCGATATGCCATCACTTTGTGTGATGCGAATAACCCTTTAAGGCGATATCACTCATCAGAACAGACTTTCTTCCATTTTTAATCCAGTTCACATATTCTGTTATACAGATGTAGCCATCTTTAACTTGACTCTGATAACTTGCGGCAGCGTGATATCACACAACAAAAGCCATTGGAAAAGTCAAGATAAGGGATCTAGCCATTGTTTATTTAATGCGTTAAAAGTCAAGATAAAGACGGCTACAACTGTATAACCACCATCTACTTCTCTATACAGCTGATATCCACGTCATGCACCACAGCTGGACAGTTATTGTTTATTCACTTCGTTATTAGCATTTCCTCTCTTGCCCAACCTCAAGTTGATGACGTAAAGGCGCTGTCAAGGGCCTACCCACTTGTAGCTTTTAAGAGAGCCGAATTTGAAACTACTGTTGAGATAAAATGAAGCATTTCTTTTAGAACAAATTAATTAGCTTTAAATATAAAATTGTTGTGTTTAGATGGAAAATTTCCTTTAAGTACATAAAAGCCACTCGTCCACTTTTTCATCAATAAGAAATCACCACAAAAATGTGTGTGTAAATCAAAGCCACACTCTACACTAGTTGTGCTCTTGTAAATAACAGCATGCGAAGTATAAAAGAAAATAATGAAGTATTTTGTTCTTTCTGCTGAAGTAAAATTACAGTAGCCATTTAGAAAATGTACATGTCTGCAATTTAAGTCAACTATTACCATCTTTATTATTGCAGTGCAGACTATCAAAAGCTTTACGTTCAATCATATAAAGATTTTTTTTGTCCTTATACGGCACATTTAATGGAGCGCAATCTTACTATGTTTTTTTTTCTTCTTTTTCATCTTAAAAAGTTGTCTAATTCAATGTCTTAAAGTATAGAAAGCTCAAAAGATATCTTTCAAACAAATGTTTTTAGCATCTGTTTTTGTACAGTAAGTTATTTTCTTAGGATCAGACTAGGGTTACATGTCAACTTTGGCCGCCACACAGGTCACATGACCAAAAATTGCTGTGTCACCCTGCGTGCATCTTAATTAATGAAAGCAGATATGGCCACTTTGCGACAGACAGGTTTTGGCGTCCGCGACACGACAGTCTGGAAAATCCAGGAGGTTTGGATTTCATGCGACTATAGGGCGACGGTCGTGGCAATTTGCAGGTCGCAAGGCGGCCACATTTACTATTTATTAAATGTGATGCAGGCAGGGCAACACAGCAACCTTGGGTGGTGGGACCTGTCTGGCGGTCAAAGTCGACGTTTAGCCCTAGCTTTAGGGGAAATTATTGAAACCTACTTTCTCTCGACCCTAATAAGCACAGGGCCATCATCAAAGCCCAGTACCATTGCCTGGGGATTTAAAGGGGTTGGCGGCCATAGGAAAATCTTGTCTATATTTAAAGTTCTGTACGATTTTGTGTGTACATAAACCACGCCTATGTTATGGCAGCTGTATCTTCTGGCCACCGGCTACTTGTGTCTTTAATATGTCACACATGGAGAAGCATGTGACCAGACACATCACTCTGCATCATCGAAACTAGCGCAGATGCAGTGTGTTACATTGAAGGATTAAGTTATGTGTCTGGTCACATGCTCTTCCATTTGAGGCCATATTTTGTACGGCCAACCCCTTTAATTCATTGGCACCACAGCCATTTTAAGTTTTTTTGTCTATTGTGATCACAGCACTAGGGTACACTCTAGTTTCTCAGTGTATGCACAGTACCCCAATAGTATGACCACTGTATGACCCAGGATCTACGAGAGAGTGATCTACTAAAGTTACTAAACTCCCAGAGTCCAGCAATGCAACAACTGCACAACCTCCTATTGACACAGTACATATTGGAGGTTCTGACCCGAATAAACGGGTCATGCGAACAGAGAAACCTGTCCAGACGTGTTGCAGTCGGGCTGTGAGTGACTTAATAAGGTGGTCTCAGGTATCTGGACTGACTGCAGTGCATCTCACATTTGCTGGAGGGTCAGTGGGGGAGGATCCATAGAGCGAACAAGATGATCGAGGTCCCACAGATGCTCAATTGGGTTAAAGTTTGGCGAATCATGGGGCCAGAGAAGTGCTTGGATGTCTTGGTCGTGCTCTTCCAACCACCTTGGACATTTTCAGCTGTGTGACATGTCGCATTGTCTTGCTGGATGATTCCATCTGCCCCAGGGAAGACATACAGATATATGGGTGGAGGTGATCTGCAACAATGGATTCATGCCCAGAGAATGCCATGAAAAAATTCCCCAGACCATAATGCTGCCGCCACCGGCTTGTGTTCTTCCAGCAATGGTTGCAGGGTGTTTGTTCTCTGATGTTTCTCGCCTGACACACCAACGTCCATCCGTTCAATGAAGCAGAGAATGTGACTCATCAGAGAAGGCCACCCTTTGCCAATCATCGGTGGTCCAATTCTGATACGGCCGTGCAAATTGAAGCCTTTTTTCCCGATGCACCTTTGTTAGCACAGGAGCAGTGACCATCTGTCTGCTTCGGAGCCCCATACGCAGTAGGTTCGCTGAACTGTTGTTTTAGACACACGTCTGATAGCCCCCTGGTTTATTTTCACAGTGAGCTGCTCCACTGTAGCGTGTCGTACGGCCCTCGCACACCTTCGTAGCCGCCGTTCATCTCTCACATCAATGGCACGTGGTGCTCCGCAGTTTCTACGACGGTTATTCCTAATGGTGCCATTTGTCCACTCACGATACACTTTCACCCCACCAGCACGCGAACAGTCCACAAACTGCGCTGTGTGGGAAATACTCCACCCTTGGCCCGAAAGCCAATAATCAGCCCTTTTTGTAACTCTGATAAAAGGCCCCTTTTACCCATGGCAACAACGAGAGATATGTATTCAGACAGCCTATCCCAGACCTTATATACCCACCAAACCAGCCCAAGACACATCACTTCCTTCATGGGCTACGCGCTGCTGTGACATCGTTCGTAGGAGGTGTTCATAATAATTTGTCTTGAATGATATGTAACTATGTAACTATATATATATTTTTTTTATATTTTTTTTTAGATCTTTCACCTTTACCATTTTTCTGAGTTTCCCTCCACGAGTACTTTCAAAAAGAGAAGGAACCCACTCCACAATGTTTTGTCTTAGGGCATCCACAGAACTTGTTGCCGGTGAATACCAATCACATGGAGAACAAAGTCCAGTTTATGACTGCTGAGCGGCTGAGGGCTCTTCTCTGAGTTTTGAAGAGTCTATGGGATGAAGATTACTTCCTCTGGCACCACAATCGGCTTTTCTGGGGCCAATGAAAATTTGCAATTGCACTTATTTGTTCAGCATTAATGGGACACGGACAGATGAAACCAGTCCTCATGATGGATTCCCTTTAAGCTTAAGAGGAGACCTGAATCATACCATCTATTGTAATAGTGGATTGCAGTAGCATTGCGCTCTTAATGTAGATAACGCATCATCAGTTCAGGTTGAGTAGCTTCCATTGAATGCACATGATCTTTTTTTTCATCTCTTCCTTGTCAATAAACAATTTCTGCAGCACAAAAGAAACATTTCTTTCATATAATCACTGTGAACTGACTTGATCCATTGACCTAGTTTTCCATTTCATCCACATTATCCTTGTAAAAAATCTCTTCTAGAATAATATTTTACTTCTGTTCAAATAATTCTCAAGTCCAATGCCAGAATTCTGAAACATTTCACCTTCAAAGGCTTACATTTTACTAACTTCAATTTTTTTGAATACCTCCAAAAGGGATAAAAAAAAGGTTTCTCCTGCCAGACTCCCCCTCAGCCTCTATGGAAAGGCTGCAGTATAAAAATATCTAAAGTTCAGCTATAACAATAAAACCACCTGCCTAATATTGTGTGGGTTCCCTTATGCCGGCAAAACAGCTCTGACCCCTCAAGGCATGGACTCCACAAGACCTCTTAAGGTGTTGTGTGATATCTGGCACAAAAACGTTAGCAGCAGATCCCTTAACACTTTAGCGCATTTTCACCTACATGCACATCACAGGAAGTACCCCCTTACCGCTTTCCGATTGCATGTATGTGATGGCGACACAGAAACTGCAACGCCCCTGGGAGCATGACTTTGACTGACAGCAGGGTTTCCGCTGCTATGGCCGGGATCCATTCCGGCCGTTTATCCCCTTAAGTGCCGCGGTCAATATCGACCGCAGCATTTAAGTTGTTTGACAGAGGAAGAGGGCTCCCTCTCTCTTCGATAGTGATCGCCGGCCGACGAAGGGTTGACATGACAGCTGGGGATTAACAAGGGCCCCCAGTCCTACCATGATTGTATGCCTATTAGACCGTGCCAGAGGCATGTTCTAATAGACTGCCTATCCGTTTTACTCTGACTTGAATCACTGCTTTGGTATACTGAGTATACCAGAGCATTATATCAGCAATCAGAAGATTGCATTGTAAAGTCCGCTAGTGGGGCTAAAAAAAGAATTAAAGACAGTTTACAAAAAAAAAGAATTGCACAGTAAAAATAAAATAAAACTTTTTTTCTATTAAAAGTAGCCTTATTTTGAAATGGTGTAAAAAAAATATATAAAAAATATACATATATGGAATCTCCGTGATTGGAGCGACCTGAACAATAAAGTTAACATGTTATTTTAACCGCAAGCTGAACACTGTCCAAAAAAAATGCAAAAAACAGCAGAATTGCTATTTTTTCCATTCCCCCCTAGAATAAATATGATAAAAGTTAATCAATAAGTCCAGATACCGATGAAAACTACACATTGTCCCACAAAAAACAAGCTCACTAATGGCTACATCGATGGAAAAATACAAAAGTTAAGGCTCTTGGAATGTGGAGATGCGAAAAAAATTACTTTTGTTTAGAAAGTTAATAAATATGATATATGTACCCAAATTCCATTGCAAAATTCTACCCATTTCACAAAAAACAAGCTGCCATATGACTATATTGATGGAAAAATGAAAACATTATGACTATTGGAATGCAGCAATAAAAAAATGAAAAAGAATGCCAGGTCATTAAGGCCAAAATAGACCAGGTCATTAAGGGGATAGGTCCTCTAAGTTATGAGGTGGAGTCTGCATGGATCAGACTTCTTTTTCCAACACGTCACAGATTCTCAATTGGATTGAGATCAGGGGAATTTGGAGAGGCCAAGTCAATACCTTGAACTCTATGTCATGTACTTCAAACCACTCCTGAATAGTTTTCTGCTGTATGGCAGGGCGCATTATACTGCTGAAAGAGGCCACTGCCATTAGGGCATACCGGTACCATGAAGGGGTGTGCTTGGTCTGCAACATTGTTTAGGTAGGTGGTTTCAAAGTAACATCCACGTGAATGCCAGTACTCAATGTTTCCCAGCAGAATATTGCCCAGAATAGAATAATAGTTGCGGCGTGGGGCAGTCAGTATTGAAGTCAGTGGGTGACACCTGACCCGCTGGCGCCCTGAGCACTAGCCGCCGTGTGGAGCATATTCACCCGCTGGCGCCCCCCTTACATCATGGCGCCCGCACCGGTCGCACGTAGCTAAGGCCGGCCATGGGTGTGTGCGACTATCTACAAGGGGGGGGGGGGGGGTATGGCACTATCTATAAGAGGAGGCTGTTCTTTATTTCACCCTATAGTCTCATTAGCCTCAGTTATAAAATCTGTTTTAGTCAGGCACACTGACTTCTTTAATTTATTTTCTAATTGTTATGTTAACTACTTTTATATAACTACGTTGCTTGTAAAATGTACAAATGGTTTTATTCTCGAGTTACATAAAAAAAAAGCCATTTTATTGATTGGTAGAGAAATTAAACATGGCGAGGGGGAAGGAGATGTTGGGAAAGAAGTTAAGGGGGGGGGGGCGCCAAACTCAATCTTTGCCCCGGGTGCTGGAGAACCTAGCTACGCCACTGCCCAGACATACGTCAGGGCTCAGAAGTGAAGAGCACCGTGCTCATTTGAGGAAATAATTTGGCGATTTACACAGCATTGGTTCACAATTGCGGGGCTTTGAGGTGAAATAGTAAAAGAACCCCCCAAGAAGTTACTCAATTTTGGAAACTATACACCTCACGGCATTTATCAAGGGGAGTAGTGAGCATTTTTACCCCACAGGTGTTTTCCCAGAAATGAATGCACTGTGCATCATACAAAGTGAAAATTGCAATTTTTCTACAGATAAGCAATTTTAGTGCCCAATATGTTGTGCCCAGCTGGTGCCATTGGAAACACCACACAATTTGTTAAGAGGGTTGTCCTGAGTATGGCAATGCCATATATGTGGACGTAAACTGCTGTTTGGGCACATTGCAGGGCTCAGAAAAGAAGGAGCACCATTTGGCTTTTGGAGCGTGGATTTTGCTTGGCAGAAATTTTGTTTGGAGTTTTACTGGTATTTCAGTTTAAAATGTGGGGGGTACATGTAAGTTGTGCCTCGATCAACTGTAAGTGTTATAAGTGGTATTATTGTGAAGTGGAATTGTCTAGATGGACTAATGGAGTAATCTGGGTATGGTGGATGCCAGGAGAACGCTACCAACCGGAATGCATATTGCATACTGTAAAATTTGGTTGAAAAGGGATAATGGTCTGGGACTGTTTATCATGGTTTGGACTGGACCCCTTATTTTGAGTGAAGGGTAATATTAATTCTACAGCATGCAAAGACTTTTTAGACAATTGTATGCTTCCAACTCTGTGGCAACAGTTTGTCAGGATTCAAACTCAGAATCTCTTGTGTCCTAGGCAGTAGCTTTTCTCATTGCTATTTATGGTCCTGCTGGACAGCGCCATTGCGGAATCTAGTGTCTAGCTTCTCTTTATTACATCTTGAGATTCCTTACGCTGATTGGCTAATTGATCTCAACTTTTGTCTGCCTGTATCTTGCACTTCCTCCTGGCCAGACTATTAAGCTCCCTGCCTGTAGTCTATTTCCCTGCTGCCTTATGCTACAACCTATTGGCGCTTATCTGTGTACCGAACCTGGGCTGTTCCTAGACTACTCTTGCTATCATCACCCCATCCCCGATTGTTTGAGCCACTGGACTCCAAATCTACGATAGATCATGACAAACTGTCTACAAACTATTGCTGCTCATTTCTGTACCAAACTTAGATTTCTCCTGACCACGTCTCTGCCTCATGTTACAACTTTTTGCCGCTTACCTGTGTACTGAATTTGGACTGCTTCCTGAGCAAGTCTCTGCCTCACGCTACAACCTATTGTCACTTATTTGTGTACCTAACCTGGACTGTTACTTGACTACTCTTGCTATTAGCACCCTTCTGTGTGATAGTTTTATCCACTGAACTCGAAACTAGTACAGTCCTTGACAGCGTGTGGCCTGCAGTGAGTTATGACTTCAACCCCATCAAAAATTTTTGGGATGAATAGAACGGCAATTGTGAGTCATATCTACTTGTCCAATATCAGTGCCTAACATCACAAATGCTCTTTCGGCTGAATGGGCACAAATTCCCACAGGCACACTTCAAAATCTTGTGGAAAGTCTTCCCAAAAGAGTGGAGTCTCTCATAGTCCCAAATAGTGGCCCAACTACGTATTTATGCCCATGGTTTTGGAAAAGGATGTCCAACAAGCTCATAAAGGTGTGATGGTCAGGAGTCTACAAACTTTTTGGCATATAGTGTATATATTGCATGCTGACATGCAGAGATATTGCATTGAGTAATTATTATACCCTGTGTTCAGGTCTTGCTCTGTAGCTAAATGCATGTCATGGGCATCATTCATGTGACTCCTGACTACCAAACAACATACCAA
The DNA here is from genome assembly GCF_050947455.1 of Rhinoderma darwinii. Classification (NCBI taxonomy): domain Eukaryota; kingdom Metazoa; phylum Chordata; class Amphibia; order Anura; family Rhinodermatidae; genus Rhinoderma; species Rhinoderma darwinii. The sequence goes on from NC_134699.1 coordinate 54,288,361, forward strand.
ACAAGTGTTAAAGATTTAGTGAGACAGTAGATTGCTGGTACACAGAACATCTGTTAGCCCTTCTATCTGACTTACTGGTGTGCAGAATTTTGTGGTTAACTATTGGATTCTGACTACAGTCAGTCTCCTCTGTAGTCAGGCTCAGTAGAATTTCCCCTCAGGTTCCCTGTCACACAGACTGTTTTCCCTAGTGATTGATCCTGCCGTTGTCACATCCTCTCTCAGATGTTATGCTGCAGGCCGCAGTGACTGAGAGAGTACCATCTTAGCAGGAAAAAAGTGGAAAGTATGTAGTATATGCCACAGTGCACTTTACTGCGATAAGATAGTGATGACACAACAGAAGGGAAGGGAGTGTTTGCGGCACGTATCACTAAAATGGAACGGACGTTTCGCTTTCAGAGGAAAAAGTCAGAGCCACATGAAAAAAAAATCAAGATTACAAAAAAAACAAACACATGCATCTTGGTCCGGTTACTCCATAGCCTATCCAAAAATTTCACTTTAAGTTTGTATAGTGTTTCCCTGCCATGGAAATCCCATTAGATTTTATAGTGTGTGTTTTTGTAGATAATACTTATCAGTGTTTTACCCCCTCTACCCACCACTATACACTTTTCATTTATGTCTATCAGCAGGAAAACCTTTTCATGCTATGAACTGGCCCATTTTCTTAGAATAATCAGGATTTCTACACAGGAGGAGTCATTGAGGTCACAATGACTGACAGAAAAGTTGGGAAATTGCAAATTATGTTGTAAAAAATGTATTTGTTATTGCATTAGCGTTATGCAATGAAGCACAAGAGCATTTACAAGAAATATTGTTCATCATTAGTAATTAATGATTTTTCAGCACTGTTGTGTCAAGGACATGATCTAAAACTACAAGCGGGAAAGATTGGGAGTTATATTAGGAGGTATTATTTCATTAAGGCTCAGTTTACAGTATTAGCATCTGTATGCATTTGCATGTATCCGCCTTGAACACCGCAGGGAATGCTGTCCGAAAACCCGCACCGTACTGCTGCTACTGTAATACGCTGAGGATTTTCCGCAATTAACCTGTTGCGGAAAATCCGCAGTGTTTACGCTGTGTGTGTTCGTACCCTTAAGGGGAAGTATGGAGCGGGCTCACGGGCTAAGCGCGCTCTATACTTACTGGTGTTGGCTGTGTAATACAGCCGACACCTCACTGCACCGGGCGGAATCAAAGATTCCATTAGATCTTGACCGTGGCATCTAAAGTGTTAGAATGAGGTGGGCTGCCCCCTCCGACGTGATCGTGGGGTGCCCATGGTTGTTGTGGCAGCCTGGGGGCCTAATGAAGGTCCTCCGGTCTGCCATCTTTGTACACCTATTAACATAACTGTCTGCCTCTTAACATAACTGGTATCGCCGGGATCTGTAAAAGTCAGAATTATTATAATACTACGTTATTTAATGGGCTTGGTGAACGCCATTAAAAAAAATTATAAATAACCGAATTGCTGTTTTTTTGGTCAATTTAGCTCCCCAAAAAATGGAATAAAGAGGGATCAAAAATTTGCATTTAGCCCAAAATTGTAGCAATAAAAACTACAGCACCCCCCAGAAAAAATAAGCCATCACACCGCTAAATAGATAGAAAAATAAAAAAGTTATGGCTTTCAGAATATGGCGACATAAAACAATTTTTTTATAAAAGTGGCAAAACATAAAAAAACATACATTTTGTATCGCCATAATCGTATTAACTTGTACAATAAAGTGAATACGTCGTTTTTACAGCACAATGAACTCCGTAAAAAGAAACCCCCAAAAAATGTCGCAATCGCTGTTTTTTGCCCATTTCACCCCACAAATAATTTTTTGCAGTTTTTCAGTACATTATATGGTACATTAAATGGTGCCATGAAAAACTATAACTTGTCCTGCAACAAATAAGTCCTCACACGGCTATGTTGATGGAAAAATAAACCATTATGGGTTTTGGAAGCTGGGGTGGAAAAAACGAAAATGAAAAAAACCAAAATTGGCCATGTCATTAAAGCATACTAAGGTTTGTGCACAAGTCCTTTATATTATCACATGTTGAATGAATTAGCCATGAAGCCTGCCTATGTGCAGATGGTATTCGTAAACATTCTGCGCTTTCACTGGTTTATGAGGGTCCAGAATGGGGGATCCCCTCGTTTAATTCATAATTCCCTAAATAGGGTTTTTGAAAATGGGTTTGCTATTCCATACATATTAAGGGTATGTTTACACAGGGCGGATACTTTGCATAAAAGCACATAGCATATCCGCCATGTGCGCCGCAGGGAATTCTGTCTGAAAAACCGCACCAAATTGTGGTGCAGCATTTTGGCCGGCATATGAAAACTGCACAGAAAAAAAAATGGCTATACTTACCATGGCGACGTGTCCCTCCGATGTCCTGACGTCTTCCAGCACTGGGACGACGTGTTATCCCATGTGACTGCTGCAGCCTGTGATTGGCTGCAGTGGTCACATGGGATAAAATGTCATCATAGGAGGCCGGCCTGGATGAAGAAACACAGAATTCTAGGTAAGTATAAGATTTTTTTCTGAGTTGCATTTTTGCAGGGGGAATCGCTGCTTTTCCGGCGCAAAAAATTCAACACCCGCAACAAATAAGCAGCGTTTACGCAAATACAATTGACATGCTGCGGACTAAAAAAAATTGTTTTTTCCGCTCTGCTTTTACGCAGCGTGTGGATGAGATTTGTTCAAATCCCATCCACTTTGCCGCTACTGTATTATGTGGCGGATTCAAATCCGCAGTTTTTACGCTACATGTGAATTTAATGTCTGATTTGGCTGGACTGAGTTTTCAGTATTTGCATTACAATTCAACAATTTCCTTATGCAATATAATGAATATTCAGAAACAACAGTTTTAGATTCAGGCAGTATTTCAGTAATTTATAGGGTTCCGGAGAAAGGATACAATTTATTCATGTTTTTCATGTTCACCCTTTCTGTACATTTTGTTCAGCGGTTAAGCAAGTTCTCATTACACCGTGTACTGATGTAAGTGCTAATTGACCCCTTTCCCTCCTCACCGAGGCGTCCTTGGTGGCTTACCCATAAACTGCAGAGTAAACCCAGACTCCACCCGGACTTTTCAGGATTCAGCACAAAACAAGAAGTTAGATAAATGAAATATAATCTTTTCAGAGCACAGATGTACAGAATAAAAACTAGGTCGCCAATGGATGAAGGCTCAGTAACGCTCCCCGGGGACATTGGATCACATTATCTGTTGAATTACTGTTCGGAGTGTTGCTTGGTTGGCTGATTAGAGTTCACAGATTGCAACTAAAAATCCTCTACAGCAGCATTTTTTTGTTCTAAAGCAGAAACAACTTAATTCAAATGGGTTACTGACTTAATTAGCCGGGAACATCTCCGACACTAATTTTTATTTCATTTTTTCCCTATTCTATCTGAATCTGTAAGATTGCGGCATTTCACTACTTCAGAGGAAAAACAATAATATTTTAAGAATAAATTTAAAAAAAATCTTTAAGTATAAATCCATGAGCAGCCATTACTGTGCAGGTTTATCATACAGCTTTTCTAAGACCCTAAATGACATATAAATGTGCATTGTTTTACGAATTGACGTTTCTTTAAGAAGACCTCCAGTGAAAACACAGCTTTCCATGTCTGCACCCCTCACCTGACTCTATGCCACCCTACACTTATTTTATGTATACTCTACTTACTTTTTGAACTGCTGCCTTTTCTCTGCTTTAAAAATCCTCCATCTTGATTCTTAGATTTCCCAGCTTTCTCTTCCTCTCTGCTTTGCTATCAATCCCATGATGTTTCAGCACAGCATCACATGACCAGATAAAGATCATACCATTTCTGCATGCTGGGGGACACTGATTATCATTCTCTTTATATTCTCCTAAATAAGCTGAGTATACAGACAGGGAGGCTGCACTATATTCTTCTACATTATACCGGTGTTACAGGAACCTGTATACGTATCAGTGGTAGCTGATGATAGAAGTTTCTGTCCTCCCCTGTGTAATACTATTGGGGTACAGGAATTGCTGAAGCCTGTGATGGGTGACACATAGATCTCCATAGACCCAAGTAGAGAAAGTAGTCACCGAGCTGTATTCACACTGCTGCTAAGCAACCGTCCCAGTCTGATATATAGAGATAGAAGCAGCAAGAAAAATAATAGGAAACTTGGAATTATGGAATTGCTGCGTATTTTATGTCCAGAATTGCGGACGGAAAATACGTAGCAGAATACAGTAGCAGCAAAGTGGCTGAGATTTAACAAATCCACACGCTGCGTAAAATTTCTGAGAAGAAATTGACCTGCAGTGCCTATTTTTCATGTTAATTCCTGCTGCGGAAAATGGACTGAATTGCTGCGTTTTTCAGAGGAGATGTCACTATCTCCCAACATTGAGAAAAAGGCAGCAAAATACGCACCATTTCCTGCAGCGGAAATTCTGCCAGTTTCGCGGAATAGCTGCGTCTTTACGCATAGGCCCAAAAAAACAGAGGCTGCGCCACTCCCCAGGATGTGCTCATTTAGGGCAAAGTCTCTCTTAATGTGTCACTAGCCCTTGGCAAAGGCAGGCAGAAAATAATTATCTGTATCACGATTGAATTTTGCGCCACAGGCTGTACATTTACAGTGATGGGGCTTTGTAGCTGAGCTTGCAGCATTTGCAGAGGGTATCAGCTGTATATGCTAGCTGACACTCTGCTGCAATGTTCTGGGTAGGAGATAACTCTGATCCTGGCTGTTTAACCCATTAAATTCTGCGGTCAATTGTGACGGTGGCGTTAAAGCGCTTAGACAGAAAGAAGGGGCATTTTCTGTTAACCCATCGGCACCAGGAGACAAATTAACTTCCTATGAGTGATTCCTGCCAGGTGTAGGCAAATAAAATGGATTGTGGGACAGGTTTAGAATCTGATGAATTTTTTTTTGCAGCAAATGAAATGACACGTTCTCAATACATACTGTATGACACAACTAGGATGCCACGATCCCGACATGCGTTTTGGCACAGCCTTTGTCTGGGGGATGGCGTCATTTTCTCACAGGTGCAGTTTTATATCATGCTGAAACCTATGAAAGGCATCTGCTGGTCCCGCCATAAGCCTAAAACTGAAATAGCGTAATGAGCCGCAATATCGGCCATCTCACTCTATCTGACTGCTGCATCTCATGGCGTATTGCGTCACAGACTGGATGACATAATCATGCAATCTGGTATTAATTATGCTGTAATATTCAGATATATCAAAGTAGATCTAGAACCTAAATAGAGGTAAAGTTGTGTCCCATTGTCCATATTGCTCCATTTTATTTTTCTATATAAATAACTTCAGGGACATAACTTTACTTCTCTATTTAGGTTCTATAGCTACTTTAATATATTTGGCGTCATGAGATTTGTATGTGACGCCAGACGCCGGGAGAGGCAGCAGCCCAATACAGGGAGATAACCAGCATTGCGGCTCATGACACCATTTACATTTTAGGCTTCTTGTGGGACCAGCAGACGCCTTTGATTGGTTTATACATGATATAAAACTGCACCTCTGATAGATGACGTCACCCCCAGATGAAGGCTGTGCCATAACACGCGTTGGGTTTGGCACCATCCCAGTTGTGCCATACAGATGGGTATGTATTGAGACATGGCATTTCATATGCTGCACTTTTTTTGAACATGTGTTTCACACATGTGATCACCATTAGCCTATGTTCACACAGGGCGGATACACTGCGTAAAGGTACACAGCGTATCCGCCCTGACAGCCACAGGGATTTCTGGCCAAATAAAATGCACCAAATTGTGGCGCAGTTTATCGTCCGGAATGTCCGCTGCAGAAAACTTCACATAGAAGGTTGATACTGACGTAGCCATGGTGACGCGTCCCTCTGCTGTCTTGCAGGCTGGCCTCCTGGGATGACGTTTCATCCCATGTGACCCCTGCAGCCTGTGATTGGCTGCAGCGGTCACACGGGATGAAACATCATCACAGTAGGCCTGGCTGGACGCAGAAACACAGAGTTGCGTTTTTTGTGTGTTTAATATTGGTGCTTTGTCCCATTATTATGTAGGTTTATATATTTGGTTTTTGTGGGATGCACCACTTTATCCGTCCTCATATAGTAGCATGACTTGACCGATAATTGTTGCTATATATAACGTTGTTGCGTGCTCCTCCTTCACTATATGAGAGTGCTTCCCAACTAATTCCGCTCAGCCGGCATAACAGCCAGCGGGTAGACAGGGCTAAGAAGCTCGTAAGTGATGTTAGATGTTGCTGCAGCAGAGGAGGGACGATTCTCCTCTTATATGTATTTCCAATTCAGTTCAGGCAGGTGGGGAGCCGGGAGGGAGGACGAAGGGGAGGTAGAGACAGAGGTCCACCTCTGTCTCTGCCATGCACTGTATTGGCTGGGATTTGAACCCCTTAATGACCGCGCATACGATGGCCATTAAGGGTACTTATGCCACACGGTCACCTTTTCACAGCACTTTGCCTGCTAGAGGGGTGTTTGGCTGTCTAAAGACAGTGGAACTCCTTCTCTAATGGTCGGGATCAAAGTTTTCTTCGATCCCGCCCGTTTAACCCCCTGAGATGTTGCTATCAATAGTGAACGTGACATCTAAGTAGTTTCTAGAGGGAGGGCACTCCCTGTTTAACCCCATCAGCACCCCCGCAACGCTATCGCCTGGTAAAACAATGCCAGAATTGGTGTTTTCTGTTCATCCTGCCTTCCAAAAAAACTTCATGGCTCTGAGAATATGGCGACACAGAAACAAATACTTTAAAAGAAAATGTGTGTTTATTGTGCAAAAGTAGTAAAACATAAAAAACGATATCAATTTGGTATCGCCGTAATTGTAACGACCCACAGAATAAAGTTATTGTTAATTATACCGCACAATAAAAGGCGTAAATTTAAGATGCAAAAAAAAAAAGCTAAATTTCATGTTTTTTTTCTCCATTACTCCATCAAAAAAGTTGATAAAACTTAATCAATAAATTATATGTACCCCAAAATGGCATTTTATAGTCCGCACAGTCTTCTGGTATTATGAAATTTAAGGTTATTATGAAATTCTCTGCTGGACACAAGTGATGGATTATTCGAATCTCTGGATAGTTAGATGCCAGATTACAGAGGAACAAAAATGATTATCAGTGTAGTCGCTGCAGTATGTGATACACTCACTAATATACATTCTGGTCCCCCGCCGTGCTGATTCTAAGATTTTCAAAGATTTTTATAGTGCTACCGGGTTACTGAAAGTCTAGTTGTATAGCCTTCTTCTATTACATACGACTCTTCGTCATATGACCGACCCCGCTGTACTCCTGCTACTGCTTGTACAGCGGGGCCGGTCACATGACGAAGAGTCGTATCATCATCAAAGAAGACTGTGCAACTAGACTTTCGGTGCCCCGCCAGCACTATAAAAACTATAAAAATCTCAATCAGCATGACGGGGGACCGGAATGTATATTAGTGATTGTACTCACATACTGCAGTGACTACACTGATAATACTTTTTGGTCCCCACATAAACCCTTTTAAAGGAATTTCACTGTATATTACTATGTTTCTAAAGCAGATTGAACATCCTGGGAGCTGCATCTAGTGAAAAAATACAAGAGATATATGGATGTTGTAAATTATCGATATATACCAAAAGCTGTTGTTGACTAGTTTATCTAAAGTTGTTACCTTTCGCTGATAGGCTAGCATCACTAGATTTTTTCAATGTACAATATTCTTCTCAATGGTCTTATATTCTCTTATCTTACATTAATTTTTTGCTACAAGACTGAGACTTTCGTCTTTCCAGTATTTCAAATTTTCTGTATCCAATTGTTTAATTCCCTGTAAATAAGTTCACTCACATATTTATTATTTTTGACAGCTATGGGTAGTAATGAATCATTTACTTCTCTAAATGTTTGAAGGTTGATTATGAAGCATGGAAGCCGGATAACGCATTGAACTGTTCTGTTCTTCACCTTCTCTCAATGACGGGCTCGTTTGTTTCCATGGAGATCCATATCAACGTTCTGCTCAGGACAAAAGCCACTGCTAAGTTTCTTTAGTTTATGTCTTTACACACGTTATCTATCTATCTATCTATCTATCTATCTATCTATCTATCTATCTATCTATCTATCTATCTATCTATCTATCTATCTATCTATCTATCTATCTATCTATCTATCTATCTATCTATCTCACAAGAAAAGGGCGAAAGCACACTACGAACACCAATGCCACCTAAACCACTAATTATAAATATGCATTGCGGTGGAATCTTACAATAATGAGGTTCTTAGCGCACATTTTGATCAAATTGTGTGAACCCACCGGCCACGACAAGGCACCCTCTTTAAGGTGTTTCCCTAACGTTGGTTCCTACCATCCCCAGATTTATGTAGGTTTAGTTCTGGGTGTATGTGCAGCGTAGGGACCCACCTTATCGACGGTGCCTTATCATGGCAGGTGGGCTCACACAATTTGATCAAAATGTGCGCCAAAAACCTCCCTATTAAAAGTGGATTCAGCAGTAATGGGAGAAGTTGTAGTTTTTCATGGCACCATTTATTATAACGCATAATGTACTGGGAAGCTGAAAAAAATTATTTATGGGGTGAAATGGGGAAAAACAGTGATTCCGCCATTTTTTGGCCGCTTTTGTTTTTACTGCGTCCATCAGGCGGTAAAAACTACATATTAACCTTATTCTACAGGTTGATACGATTACGGCAATACCAAATATATATGTTTTAAGAGAACTAAAATGGTAATTTGTTGAATTTGCAGCATCAGGAGGTCATATTTACAGAAATCAAAAGCTCTTTCAATCAAAAAAAACTTAACAGGCCAAGTTACATGTTAACATAGGACCCCTTCTTTGATATCACCTTCACAATTCTTGCATCCATTGAATTTGTGAGTATTTGGACAGTTTCTGCTTCAATATCTTTGCAGGATGTCAGAATAGCCTCCCAGAGCTTCTGTTTTCATGTGAACTGCCTCCCACCCTCATAGATATTTTGCTTGAGGATACTCCAAAGGTTCTCAATAGGGTTGAGGTCAGAGGAACATGGGGGCCACACCATGAGTTTCTCCCTTTTATGCCCATAGCAGCCAATGACACAGAGGTATTCTTTGCAGCATCAGATGGTGCATTGTCATGCATGAAGATAATTTTGCTACGGAAGGCACGGTTCTTCTTTTTGTACCACGGGAGAAAGTGGTCAGTCATAAACTCTACGTACTTTGCAGAGGTCATTTTCACATTGTCAGGGACCCTAAAGGGGCCTACCAGCTCTCTCCCCATGATTCCAGCTCAAAACATGACTCCGCCACCTCCTTGCTGACGTCGCAGCCTTGTTGGGACATGGTGGCCATTCACCAACCATCCACTACTCCATCCATCTGGACCATCCAGGGTTGCACGGCACTCATCAGTAAACAACACGGTTTGAAAATTAGTCTTCATGTATTTCTGAGCCCACTGCAACCGTTTCTGCTTGTGAGCATTGTTTAGGGGTGGCCGAATAATAGCTTTATGCACACTTGCAAACCTCTGGAGGATCCTACACCTTGAGGTTCCCGCGGCTTCAAACACCCGTTTGCTGCTTTGCAATGGCATTTTAGCAGCTGCTCTCCTAATCCTATTAATTTGTCTAGCAGAAACCTTCCTCATTATGCCTTTTTCTGAACGAACCTGTCTGTGCTCTGAATCAGCCACAAATCTTTTCACAGTACGATGATCACGCTTAAGTTCTCTTGAAATATCCAATGTTTTCATACCTTGTCCAAGGTATTGCACTATTTCACGCTTTTCGGCAGCAGAGAGATCATTTTTCTTTCCCATATTGCTTGAAACCTGTGGCCTGCTTAATAATGTGCAACGTCCTTCTTAAGTAGTTTTCCTTTGATTGGGCACACCTGGAAAACTAATTATCACAGGTGTCTGAGATTGATTACAATGATCCAAAGAGCCCTAAGACACAATACCATCCATGAGTTTCATTGAACAACTAATAATTAAATGTTTATGACACTTAAATCCAATGTGCATAATAATTTGGAACACGGTGTATATACAGTGAAGGAAATAAGTATTTGATCCCTTGCTGATTTTGTAAGTTTGCCCACTGTCAAAGACATGAACAGTCTAGAATTTTTAGGCTAGGTTAATTTTACCAGTGAGAGATAGATTATATAAAAAAAATAACAGAAAATCACATTGTCAAAATTATATAGATTTATTTGCATCGTGCACAGAGAAATAAGTATTTGATCCCCTACCAACCATTAAGAGTTCAGCCTCCTCCAGACCAGTTACACGCTCCAAATCAACTTGGTGCCTGCATTAAAGACAGCTGTCTTAAATGGTCACCTGTATAAAAGACTCCTGTCCACAGACTCAATTAATCAGTCTGACTCTAACCTCTACAACATGGGCAAGACCAAAGAGCTTTCTAAGGATGTCAGGGACAGGATCATAGACCTGCACAAGGCTGGAATGGGCTACAAAACCATAAGTAAGACGCTGGGTGAGAAGGAGACAACTGTTGGTGCAATAGTAAGAAAATGGAAGACATACAAAATGACTGTCAATCGACATCGATCTGGGGCTCCATGCAAAATCTCACCTTGTGGGGTATCCTTTATCCTGAGGAAGGTGAGAGCTCAGCCGAAAACTACACGGGGGGAACTTGTTAATGATCCCAAGGCAGCTGGGACCACAGTCACCAAGAAAACCATTGGTAACACATTACGCCGTAATGGATTAAAATCCTGCAGTGCCCGCAAGGTCCCCCTGCTCAAGAAGGCACATGTACAGGCCCGTCTGAAGTTTGCAAATGAACATCTGGATGATTCTGAGAGTGATTGGGAGAAGGTGCTGTGGTCAGATGAGACTAAAATTGAGCTCTTTGGCATTAACTCAACTCGCCGTGTTTGGAGGAAGAGAAATGCTGCCTATGACCCAAAGAACACCGTCCCCACTGTCAAGCATGGAGGTGGAAACATTATGTTTTGGGGGTGTTTCTCTGCTAAGGGCACAGGACTACTTCACCGCATCAATGGGAGAATGGATGGAGCCATGTACCGTCAAATCCTGAGTGACAACCTCCTTCCCTCCACCAGAACATTAAAAATGGCTCGTGGCTGTGTCTTCCAGCACGACAATGACCCGAAACATACAGCCAAGGCAACAAAGGAGTGGCTCAAAAAGAAGCACATTAAGGTCATGGAGTGGCCTAGCCAGTCTCCAGACCTTAATCCCATCGAAAACTTATGGAGGGAGCTGAGGATCCGAGTTGCCAAGCGACAGCCTCGAAATCTTAATGATTTACAGATGATCTGCAAAGAGGAGTGGGCCAAAATTCCATCTAACATGTGTGCAAACCTCATCATCAACTACAAAAAACGTCGGACTGATGTGCTTGCCAACAAGGGTTTTGCCACCAAGTATTAAGTCTTGTTTGCCAAAGGGATCAAATACTTATTTCTCTGTGCACAATGCAAATAAATATATATAATTTTGACTATGTGATTTTCTGTTTTTTTTAAAATATAATCTATCTCTCACTGGTAAAATTAACCTAGCCTAAAAATTCTAGACTGTTCATGACTTTGACAGTGGGCAAACTTACAAAATCAGCAAGGGATCAAATACTTATTTCCCTCACTGTATATATATATATCTATGTATATTTGTTTTTTTTTTACGTCGTTTACCGAGTGGGTTAAACAACGCTATATAGTGATATAAAAAACTTATAAAATTATAAAAAACTTTATTTAAATGTTTTTTAACTTTTTTTATTAGTCATCCTAGGGGATTTGAACCAGCGATTGTTGGACCGCTTGCATGATATACTGCAATACTAATGCATCGCTGTGACACTGTCCAATCAGCTCTGGACAGTGTCACAGCAAGAGCTGGAGAGAGGAGAGCACGTGCACACGCAGCTCGGAGCTGTGCGAGCATGCGCACGCTCTCACTCTTCAGCTCTCGGCAGACAAGGACGACAAGACAGTGTGATCTCTCGCGAGAGATCACACAGTCTTGTCGTCCTTGTGAGCTCAGGAGTGAGAGCGTGCGCACCAGCGCCCACGCGTATAGATCCGATGCCGCTGCCGTAGATACTCTTGCCACCATGGAACAGAAGAAGAAGAATTCACATTCTATTACTCCTCTTCTGTTTCGAGGTGGCGGCGGAGCTGCGCTTGCGCGCGCACACGCTCTCTCTTTCCTCTCTTCAGCTCTTGCTGTGACACGGTCCAGAGCTGATTGGACAGTGTCACAGTGATGTTACACGCCCCCTTGCCAATTACACGCCCCATTGACAGTACAGGGGGTTACTTAAATATCGGCCACCAAATATAATGGAGGAAGATAGGATTTTTTTTTATAGTGAGACAGGGTTTGTACAGCCTTGCCCATTACATGCTGCACTCAGCTGCACATGTATCGCCAGGTGAAAGGTTCTCTTTAAAGCTAAATTATGCAAGCAAAAAAGTCCATATTTACAAGATGCAAGCCCTAAAAAGTTATATAACCCATAAGATATTTCCAATGCATTAGCAACATACTATGCTTTACTATATAACCCGAATAATGATCCAAATACCCCACAACCCTCCCCAGACTTAAGGCCTTTTACATGGGCCAATGATCGGGCAAACAGAACAACGTGTGTACAGAGCAACGATCAGCCGATAAACGAGCAAACGCTCCTTCATGGCTGATCGTAACAATTATGTAGCAGAAAATATTATCGTTGTCGGCAGCACATCTCTCTGTGTAAGCAAGATATACTGCCGACATGATGGAAAGGCATAGGGATGAGCGATCATAGAAATGATCGCTCATCCCCATACATTACTGATCATATAAGCAATCAACAATCTGTCTACCTTCCTAAACTTTCAGAATAAAATGTACTGTTTTAAAAGTAATTAATTTACTCAAAAATAATAAATAACCTGGCCTTTATAGCCAAACCAATGAATACTTTAAGACATATACTCAAAACTTAGCTTCACTTCTATTAAAAGTTTTCACAGCTGTGGTAGACTGTTTTTTTCCCGAAGGAAATGTTACAAGTCATTATCATCACCTTACCTAAATCGGGGAAAACATTGTATAAGTCTGCCGATATCCCTGTTAAACTCTGATCTTAAAATATATTCCAAATTATTAGCTCTAAGATTATACAATATTATCCCAGCACGAATTAAAAAGGATCAAGTAGGCTTTCAACAAAAATAGACAAACAGTAGACGGAACCAGAAGAATATTAGATCATTATGCTGAGCCGAACCGTACACCTTCTCTGCTTTTTTCTCTGGATGCGGAGAAGGCGTTGACCGAGTCTATTGGGGTTATATTTGTGCTGTATTAACTAAATTTGGCTTCTCTGATGTTGCACCTAGATCAATTAGGGTTTTATATACTTTACCCATTTGCAAAGATTTACACAAATGGCTTTCTGTCCAATGTGTTCCCAATAAGCAGTGGAACGGTAGCGCTGGAGGCCGATGTTCGCCGCTGTCCAAATTCGCCTAGCGGCCACAGCATCTGTTACCTTCGTGACGGCGTCTTGCTCCTCCTTCCTGGGGACACAGGCATGTACTACTCCTGTCTGTGCCTTGCTGCCATAGGGTATGCACATGCCCTGGTGGCCTTTTAAAGGGCCAGCGCGTGCACCACTATATTCTTCCCTAGCCTATTCCTGTGCTACATAAGTCCGTCCTGCGTTCCTGTGCCTGAGCGTTGTTGTCTCTACCCATGTTCGTTATTGCAAATGGTCCCTTAGTTGTATCCTATAACCTGTGTTCCTGTAATCCTGTATCCCGTATCCAGTAATTGGGTTTGTTTCTGAGAGAAGTCTAGTGTTGGAGTCGAGTTCATCCTCTGTTCCTAGTGTCTTCTGCCACGCCAACTGTCTTCTGCCACACCACGTGCCATTTGCCACGCAAGTGTCATCAGTGGCAAGTGTTTGTTATGCCACGTATCTGCTACGCCGAGTGTCTGCCAAATCATCTATCCAGGTACTCTTGTCCTAGAGACTGTTATTGACTATACTTTGGCCAGCTCCTACTCCGCTACTGCGGAGCGCCCTAGTGGGTCCACATACCCCATAGCCGTGACAGTATGCTCAGGCCATGGATCCCGCTGGTCAACCCAAGACGGCGGTTCAGATGATGCAAGCGGACATGCGTGACTTCCGGGCACGCCAGGATCAGCTCCTACAGGCAGTAAACTTGATATACCCCCTGTTTGGATCATCCTACTGCATCTCCTCTGGCTTGTTCCGCTGTTCCACTACCTGTTACCCCTCCTGCCTACTCTGGGTCTACAATTTTGCTGCCTCTACCGCCTCGCTACGAAAGGGATCCTAAGGCCTGTAGAGGCTTTATCAATCAATGTACGACCCACTTTAAGTTACGTGCCCATCTTTTTCCCTCTGATGAGGCCAAGGTAGCGTTTATTATTTCTATCCTCACTGGCAAAGCCCTGGCATGGGGAACACCATCTTTGAACGAGAGGGTACGGAATTCTGTGATCTACGACTGGTGCTAACCAGGTTATAGTTCCTATGGAGGGATTAATTACTCTCTGAAGTAGCCATTGATCTACAATAATTAAATAAATTCTAGAATAGCATCTGTAAGGATGAGAGAAAAAGGTATAGTCTTTTTTTGGAAGCACGTTCTCCAGGAATCATAAAGATTCTCTATGTATACAACATTGTGGACATCTGTGTTTTTTTAAATTTGGTCTGTAATGACTTTTGTCCAAATAGGGGTTCAACACTTTATTAAACTCCCCGCACCGCATAAGAGCACCATACTTGTTTTTGCTAATGGATTTTAGTATATATTTGAAAAATTTGTCTTGATGCTTGTTGGGAACGTAGAATGAAACCAAGGTAAATGTTTGGTTGTTATTAATGCAGTGTAAGATTATATATCTGTACCATTTATCGTAAATAACTTGAATTGGCTGAAAGGCCAAAGAATTTGTAATAGCTATTAAAACACCTTTCTTTTTATGTTTATTTGGGGCGCAGAAAATATAGGGAAATTGGGTATTTATAACACTGTGGCTTTCTCTAAAAGGTGTGTTTCCTGCGCACCAAGGATATTACAATTAAGCAAAATACATTCTTTCCCCAAGAGTGAATTTATCTTTTTTATCAATTTATCTATTAATTTATCAATTTATCTATTGATGCCCCCTGAATATCGTTATCTATATTTTTATTTTTTCATTTACCATTATTCTCTTTTGTTTACATTGAGAGGTTTGTTCATCTTTTTGTATTCGTTGTTTTGCACTTCCGGTCATACAGTTCCCGGCATGCACCACTTGTGCCCCAGCATGCAATGCGCTGGAAGCAGGGACTCATCACGCCTACTATACCCAGCTATAAACAATCTCTGTTGCCATTTTACTGCTCTCATTACGTCAGTGAGAGCTAACGATAAACCTGCAACATATCAGTGCTGTACCAAACAACACTCTCTTACATAATGGTAAAAAAAAACTTAATTTGACCCCAGAGCCGGAGTCCCAGAGGAGAGCAGAGCACTAGCATAGGCTCTGCTCTGGGACTCTGTGGAATCCCCTGACATCACTGCCCATATATGGACAGTGTTATCAGGGTCTTCCCCAGAGCAGAGTCCCGGGCAGAGCACTAGTATATTTGTACAGTGTTGCCAGTGTCTTCCCCAAAGCGGAGTCCCGGGCAGAGAGCTAGTATAGGCTCTGCTCCGGGACTCTGTGGAATCCCCTGACATCACTGTCCATATATGGACAGTGTGTGGAATCCCCCGACATCTTTGTCTATATATGGACAGTGTTGTCAGGGTCTTCCCCAGAGCCAGAGTCCCGGGCAGAGAGCTAGTATAGGCTCTGCTCCAGGACTCTGTGTAATCCCCTGACATCACTGTCCATATATGGACAATGTGTGGAATCCCCTCACATCACTCTCCATATACGGACAGTGTTGCCAGGGTCTTCCCCAGAGCCGGAATCCCTGGCAGAGCGCTAGTATAGGCTCTGCTCCGGGACTCTGTGGAATCCCCTTACCCCAGCACCGGAGTCCTTGTGAGAGCGCTACTAGCAACTGGCTCCTGACATCTGATTTCTTCTGATAGTTCCGGTCCGCTGCTAGGGGGAGAAAATGACACGCAGGCGCTGTGATATCGCAGTAGTGGGCATGCGTGGTAAACACTGCTAGTGTAGAAACCACGCATGCTCATAGACTAGCAGTGTTTACCACTCATGCTCAGAGACTAGCAGTGTTTACCACACATGCTCAGAGACTAGTAGTGTTTACCACGCATGCTCAGAGACTAGCAGTGTTTACAACGCATGCTCAGAGACTAGCAGTGTTTACCATGCATGCTCAGAGACTAGCAGTGTTTACCACGTATGCTCAGAGACTAGCAGTGTTTACCACGCATGCTCAGAGACTAGCAGTGTTTACAACGCATGCTCAGAGACTAGCAGTGTTTACCACGCATGCTCAGAGACTAGCAGTGTTTCTCTCCCCTAGCTGCAGACCGGAAACTGTCAGAAGAAAGGGAGTATCTGGTCCACCACTTCCCTCGGTGTACAGTGACGTCAGGAATGACGTACCCGTACATTGAGCCAGCCGGAAAACGGAACTCAGATCATGGATGGGCTAGCGTAGTAAGGATTTTGCTACTGGAGACGGATCACGTGACCAGAACTGGAATTGGGTGTTAGAAGATTAAATAAAAATTTAAGTATATTACAAATTACAGTATTTTTATATGTGCAGGGAAATAGAAATTAGTTAATTGCTTCCGGAAAACCCGTTTAACATTCAAAGATGAGATTCTGAAAACCATAATGAGCAGAAAAATAGGATGCTAAGCAAAACATAGGGAATAAAAATGTTTTCCCATTGACCTTTTCACATTAAACTTCTATATATTAATACCTCCTTAAGAAAAGTGATTTCACAATATAGAAAATAATATAAGTAAATCATATAGCAAAAAGACAGTGAAGTTAAGTAATATTTTAACCATAAAACATACACAAGTTTTTGTTCAAAATGAACTCGCCAAGTCCTTGTGAGGTGAATGCCGCAAATTCCCTCCTGCGATTTAAAGTTGTTGCTGATAAATCTGCATACATAGAGATACATGCAAAGCACTCAGGAACATTTTTGTTCTTTGATGCTGATTTTAAAATTGATTTTATTCGATTGGTAGAAATGAATTCTTGCCAATACATACCATGGGGTGGCTTGTAGTAGTTGTTTGTGTTTAGGTAATGTACTCTGTCTATGAACAAGCCTCTGTGATCTGCTTCTGGGAAAAGAGCAGAGAAATAATTATGCAAGAATTCTCTGCGTTGCGCTGGTAAAATGGCTTCAGGGATGCCACGAAATCGAATATTGTTTCTGCGGGAGCAATCTTCCAGATCAGCTAACTTTAGTTTAACCGCCATCATGTCTTCATCCATTTCATTTTGTGCATCCACTAAAGTATTATAAGCAGATGTGGACTCATCAATTTTGTCTTTGAAGATGAGCTGTTCGTTCTCCAATATCTTTTATATCTTTAGACAATGAAGTAAAAGCTGTTTGAAAGTCCTTTTGCAAAGAAGTTCTTAGCTCAGACATTAAGTCCCTCAAGTTATTCATTGTAATGGCCAGGGCTGCCATCAGGGCAGTACAAGTGGTACTGCCATCAGAGGCCCGGCCACATGGCTGAAAAAGGGGCCCGCCGGACTGGTGGTGCCCACCGCAATACACAGCTGACACCCACAGCGTATGAAGCTCCATACATCACTCCCCCCTGCACCAGGACGTGCCATTATGACCAGGTCCGCAAAGGGGTTAAAAGTTATGAGCTTTTTTCTTAATCTGAAAATAAGGCTATACTAGCCAAGGGGGCGGTAACGCTGCTCTTTCTCTGTGGGCAGTGTCTTGGTTGTCTGTATGACGCTGTCCAATCAGTGCCATACAGCTTTTTTCCCTTCCCTGCACAGCGTGATCTCCGCTTCAATCGTGAAATCATGCTGTTTTTACACTTCCAGCTGCAGACCCTTCACCACTTTTACACTTCCAGCCACATGCAGAGACCATCTTCCTGGTTGAGTGCTGAAGCGATGTGATGAGGGACCTGCAGCCGGAAATGTAAAGAAAGTGCCCACAGAGAAAGAGCTGCCTTACCTCCCCATTGGCTAGTATAGCCTCATTTGCATATACATTTAGTGTTTTGTTTTTTTACTTCATTTATTTGTTGTCATTTATACACTATATTCCTCAGCTCTCACCCACAGTGCCCCCACCGAGGCTCACCATATAGCTTCTATATCCCAGGCACACATTCTAGAGTCAATTTCATAGGCAAAAAATGTACAACCTATACATTTTTTTATTTTTATAACTTGCCAGAACTGATCGTAGTTTTAATTACAGTATTTGCAACAATTTTGCAATAAAATAAAGTGAATAAAGTTTCTATCATCTTAGCATAATATATATATTAGTAATACAGCAATACAGGAAATATTCCTGGATATATTTTTAGATTTTATTCTGTTATTGTGGTAATGAAATATGGTTTATGGGTGTTTTTAAATAAATGAATAACAATTGATTTAGCGCTGTTTAAAAATTGATATTCACATTTACAATTTCAGATTCAGAACTCTTTGTCACTCACAATCTATGAATGCCAGAAAAGAATAATAAAAAAAAAGAATACAACTCTGTCATTGCCATTTTGAACAATAAATATGGGTCTGTTGCCCCTTTGTCAGGAGAGTATGCTGTCAATGGGAACCATCCTGACCCTAACCTATATATCCCTCCCTGTTGTTATTTCCTTTTCAAAGGCTGCAAGAGTACAGGCCAGAATTTACCAGAGAATAAAGCCATTGAGAAAAATTGAACATCTTGTCATGATATTTTATAATAAATTTGAACTATTATAGTACGTAGGAGACTTGTGAGATCCTGTGAATGAAAAGAACAGGGGGTGAACAGCCATTAACAGGCTGGTGTTCGACTTACAAAGTTTCTTCTCCTCTAACCTCATTCAACTCACAATTTATGAATGGGCGAAGTGCGACTTTCAAAATGATTCGTTATATGCCAAAAGTAATTTGGATATTTTTGATCAGCTTGAGATGTCTTTTACAAGAATTAGGACATGATTAAAAACATATTAATATGCAAAACTGTTAAAAATGGCAATGTCTATTCTAAAGGCACAGTATTCATAACATTCAGTGGGGGGTGCTAGTACACAGGAAAAGAGTAATGGAATAGCAGAGGAGACCTGAAGAGGAAGTGGTGTGCACCGTTAGTTCCAGGTGATGAGGCAGGAGTACGGCTTGGGTGCAGAAAGGGAGTCTGACAAGGAGAACAGGAGCTTGTTGCAAAAAGCAAAAGGAAAGATAATCTGTCTGTTGGAGGGAATGAACTACTAATTAGTTACCAGCCAGAATCCAACATAAGGATACAGGAAAGAAAGCTGGCTTCTGCCCAAGTAAAAGCAAGAAAAATTGGCCTATCTGTCTCTGCCTCCATTATTACGCACATTACATACCATAGAGATAGATAGATAGATAGATAGATAGATAGATAGATAGATAGATAGATAGATAGATAGATAGATGATTGATTGATTGATTGATTGATAGATAGATAGATAGATAGATAGATAGATAGATAGATAGATAAATAGATAGATAGATATGAGAGATAGATATTTGGTAACATTCAGTATCCTTCTTAAACTTTGCTACATCACTGTTGCTTTCTATATCTTTTAGAAGACCAACATTGAATGCAAAGTATCAGTTACAGGATATCAAACAGCTACTTCGTTTTATAATCGTTGGTGTGTAGGGTTACCAACTGATGTAAATTCAAGGATAGTCAGTAAAAATAGCAGACTTTTTTTTCCAGTGTCCACAAAAAAATGATGCGTCTGTGTTTTTTTTTTAGGTGGAGAAGCTTGTACAGATTATTGGGATTATAAATACCAATTGTCTTTGTGGTTCATTGTGGTTTTCCAATTTGTCCGTAAAAAAAAATTGGCTGGCCATAATTTTCGAAAAAGTTTTCAAGAAAAAAGAAAAAAATCTAGTTGGCATCCCAGGCATGTAGAGAGTATTATAGCTTAGATATACACTACCGTTCAAAAGTTTAGGGTCACTTAGAAATTTCCTTATTTTTGCAAGAAAAGCACAGTTTTTTTCAATGAAGATAACATTAAATTAATCAGAAATACGCTCTATACATTGTTAATGTCTAAATGACTATTCCGGCTGCAAACATGTGGTTTTTAATGCAATATCTACATAGGTGTAGAGAGGCCCATTTCCAGCACTCCAGTGTTCTAATGGTACATTGTGTTTGCTAACTGTGTTAGAAGGCTAATGGATGATTAAAAAACACTTGAAAACCCTTGTGCAATTATGTTAGCACCGCTGTAAACAGTTTTGCTGTTTAGAGGAGCTATAAAACGGACTTTCCTTTGAGCTAGTTGAGAATTTGGAGCATTACATTTGTGGGTTCGACTAAACTCTCAAAATGGCTAGAAAAAGAGAGCTTTCATGTGAAACTCGACAGTCTATTCTTGTTCTTAGAAATGAAGGCTATTCCATGCGAGAAATGGCCAAGAAACTGAAGATTTCCTACAACGGTGTGTACTACCCCCTTCAGAGGACAGCACAAACAGGCTCTAACCAGAGTAGAAAGAGAAGTGGGAGGCCCCGCTGCACAACTGAGCAACAAGACAAGTACATTAGAGTCTCTAGATTGAGAAATAGACGCCTCACAGGTCCTCAACTGGCAGCTTCATTAAATAGTACCCGCAAAACGCCAGTGTCAACGTCTACAGTGAAGAGGCGACTCCGGGATGCTGGCCTTCAGGGAAGAGTGGCAAAGAAAAAGCCATATCTGAGACTGGCTAATAAAAGGAAAATATTAATACGGGCAAAAGCACACAGACATTGGACAGAGGAGGATTGGAAAAAAGTGTTATGGACAGACGAATCGAAGTTTGAGGTGTTTGGATCACACAGAAGAACATTTGTGAGACGCAGAACAACTGAAAAGATGCTGGAAGAGTGCCTGACGCCATCTGTCAAGCATGGTGGAGGTAATGTGATGGTCTGGGGTTGCTTTGATGCTGGTAAAGTGGGAGATTTGTACAAGGTAAAAGGGATTTTGAATAAGGGAGGCTATCACTCCATTTTGCAACGCCATGCCATACCCTGTGGACAGCGCTTGATTGGAGCCAATTTCATCCTACAACAGGACAATGACCCAAAGCACACCTCCAAATTATGCAAGAACTATTTAGGGAAGAAGAAGGCAGCTGGTATTCTATCTGTATTGGAGTGGCCAGCGCAGTCACCAGATCTCAACCCCATAGAGCTGTTGTGGGAGCAGCTTGACCGTATGGTACGCAAGAAGTGCCCATCAAGCCAATCCAACTTGTGGGAGGGGCTTCTGGAAGCATGGGGTGAAATTTCTCCCGATTACCTCAGAAAATTAACAGCTAGAATGCCAAAGGTCTGCAATGCTGCAATTGCTGCAAATGGAGCATTCTTTGACGAAAGCAAAGTTTGAAGGAGAAAATTATTATTTCAAATAAAAATCATTATTTCTAACCTTGTCAATGTCTTGACTATATTTTCTAGTCATTTTGCAACTCATTTGATAAATATAAGTGTGAGTTTTCATGGAAAACACAAAATTGTCTGGGTGACCCCAAACTTTTGAACGGTAATGTACATTAACACCCCCTGCCCTCAAAGACCACCTCTCTGGGAAGACCATCTCTTTATCCAGACTAGATTTACCACGCCAGATTCTCAGTTCCACCATATACTACACATACTGCCCATCTTCTTTGAGAAGATCACCCCCCAGAAAACCATTTTCAGTGCAATTTTAGGTGGTCGTCTCAAAAGTATTTTTATTTATTGCTGCAAAACATGAAACATTTGGACTTATCTCAACAAATTCCTTAGAACTCCAATGCAACTTTTTAAATTTTTTTTATGGGAACTCACTACATGAATAATCCATGTGTGATGCCATACAGTTTGGTGCTGATATCTACACCATGCGTTTTATTCAACTAACAAGAAATCTTGACAATTTTTTTTCTTTATCTTAATTCAACTAATTTTAGCAGTTCTCAGCTCTTTACAGTTTTACTCTTACCCAAGATTTCTTTCAATTGCCTTATTTGTATAAGTTTGGTTTAGAAAATGTGTGTACCACTGCTGCAAACCCAGTGATTAGCTCTAATCTGTGGCTGAATCTCGCAGCAAGTGTTCAATTCCCCTGCACTGCTACTAGAGGGGAAATTAAGTATTACATTAAAATTTAAATCAGTGGGTCGTCTGCTTTATCCGGTTGTCCAGTTTCAAAATTTTGTTTTCATATACCCTATTAGAAAATTCAGAGTTAATAGAGGGGTATCCTGTTTCTGGCCTCTCGGTTTGGAGGACCTGTCCTATCCTACATAACACAGTCAACTGTTTGATTGAATAGGCACTGTGTAATGCTTAAATTCCCCCATGATGGTGCTCCGGGGAAGTTAAACACTTACTGCCAGGCTTCCCCATAGATGATTGTTGATTGTTGGGGTCCCAAACACTTTGGGATCTGCTTATCGTCAAAGAACAAGTAGGGATTATCCAAAACAAAGAACCCCTTTAATGCAAGCACCTCCAGATTGAGTTATGCTTTTTGTAGTCGCTCTTTACCCTAGCTTAAAGATGAAGATCTTAAAAGAGGATCTCCTCTATTAACTCGAAGTTTCAAAATATGATATTTTAAAATGTATTTTCTAAACTAGACAATAAAGATGTAAGCAGGGGTGTAACTAAAAGGGAGGGGAATAGGGGAGTTGTTTCATAGTTAGATAGTTACATAGTACGGCTGAAAAAAGACACATGTCCATCAAGTTCAACCAATGGATGGGAGAAAGGGAATGGGATGGGAGAAATTATAGAACTTTGTTTTACCCCTATTGATGGGTATAGCTGATGGGTCGGGGTCCATCTTTCGGTACCCCACCGATCAGCTGTTTTGAAGGGGGTGGTACTTCCCCTTCATTTCTTCTTGCTCACTGTAAATCGTCGACACGCATTTAGCGGCGATTCACAGGTATTGCTGCCTTTTCTCCCATTGAAGTGAATCCCCTGTAGATAGTGTCCCCTGTAGCATTCCCTGCAGACAGGACCCCCGGTAGCAATCCCTGTAGATAGTGCCCCCTGTTGATAGTGCCCCTGTAGATAGGACCCCCCTGTAGCATCCCCTGTAGATAGGGCCCCCCTGTAGATGGTGTCCACTGTAGTGTTCCCTGTAGATAGTGTCCCATGTAGCATTCTCTGTAGATAGTGCCCCCTGTGGCGTTCCCTGTAGATAGTGTCCCCTGTAGCGTTCCCTGTAGATAGTGTCCCCTGTAGCGTTCCCTTTAGATAGTGCCCCCTGTAGCGTTCCCTTTAGATAGTGCCCCCTGTAGCGTTCCCTGTAGATAGGGCCCCCAGTGGCGTTCCCTGTAGCTAGTGTTCTCTGTGGCGTTGCCTGTAGACAGGACCCCCTGTAGTAATCCCTGTAGATAGTGCCCCCTGTAGATAGTGCCCACTGTAGCATCTTCTGTAGATAGGGCCCCCTGTAGATGGTGTCCACTGTAGCATTCCCTGTAGATAGGGCCCCCGTAGCATTCTCTGTAGATAGTGTCCCCTGTGGCATTCCCTGTAGATAGTGCCCCCTGTGGCGTTCCCTGTAGATAGTGCCCCTGTAGTGTTCCCTTTGGATAGTGCCCCTGTAGCTTTCCCTGTATATAGGGCTCTCTGTAGCGTTCCCTGTAGATAGAGCCCCCTGTAGCGTTCCCTGTAGATAGGGCCCCTCTGTGGCGTTCCCTGTAGATAGTGCACCTTGTGGCGGTCCCTGTAGATAGTGCTCCTGTAGCGTTCCCTGTAGATATTGCCCCCTGTGGCGTTCCCTGTAGATAGAGCCCCCTGTAGCGTTCCCTGTAGATAGTGCCCCCTGTAGCGTTCCCTGTAGATAGGGCCCACCGTAGTGCCCCCTGAGGCGTTCCCCGTAGATAGGGCCCCTATGTAGTCCCCTGTAGATAGTGTGCCCTATATAGTCCCCTGTAGTTAGGGCCCCCTATATAGTCCCCTGTAATTAGGGCCCCCTATATAGTCCCCAGTAGTTAGGGCCACCTTTATAGTCCCCTGTAGCTATGGCCCCCAACACTGTCCACAGTAAAAGAAAAAGAAAACATTATATGCTTACCAGTCCCGTTCCTGCACCATCCTCCAGCGATGCCAGGCCTCCTCTAGCGGAAAAATGCAGCATCATCGCTAAAGCCTCGTGTTCTAAGGACGCTGATACAATTGAGTGCAGGAGACCGGTTCCGGTTTCCTGCTTCACCCCACCCCTGGATGCCCCAATATGCGTGGAATGTTTGGCCATTTTATATTTGTTTTTACATTTAAATGTTATTAAAACTTTTTGATTGGTTGACAATTCTGCCAGCTGCGTTATTGGGAGAGAGACCAGGGGATTGATACTTAAGGCGATAGTGGATCGAAGGGGAGCTTGGTGCCTGGCTCTCCTCACAGATGTGAGTACTATTCCATTTATATGATAATTTGATTTTACTGCATTGAACTTCAGTACAGCAGCTCTCCAAAGTTGTTTCTATATCTTTGCATTATAGAAGATCGAAACATTTCAGAGATCAGCTAATGAGGACAGATGTTGAAAGACAACAGAAGTCAGTTATTAAGAAGACAGGCTGTTTCCCTTGCCTTGGGTGTTGCAATTGTAACATCATGCAGAAGGGGGAGTCCTTTGTACACCCAAGGACAAGGACTTGCAAATCAGAATATGTTGTTTACTTAATCCATGTGGGATTTTGTATGCGGGTGAAACTACTCAAGAATGTAGGAACAGAATAAACGAACTCAAATATAGGACTGGAAAAAAATCGGATACGATTGCTGATTCCAGAAATTTTTTACAAACGTAGACATAATGTATCCCAATTGAGATTTATGGTCATAGATGATATTCCACCACTGCGTAGAGTCAGCCATGTCAAAAAGACTAGCATTAAACTGGATTTCTGAATTAGTCCAGAACCAAAAGGACTAAATCGCGATGTCAAGATTGGAACTATCCTTCTATCGTGTGGGGTTCCCAATGTTGTAGGTTCCAAACATATCTGTTATGCACATTTTTAAATGGAATTATGGTGATGTTGATGGGCTACATAAAATATTTATTTATTTTTTCACAGATATTGACGCATTATCTACATGGAAAAATGGATTCGGATACCTACACATTACACCTGCAGGAGCTTTTATAACATCCCATTTCTAAATCCATAGGCATTAATATGGATTTGCAACAGAACATGTTTCCACTGCTCCACGGTCCACTGCGGCATGCTTTACGCCACTGAATCCGACACTTGGCATTGTGCTTGGTGAAGTAAGGCTTGCATGCAGCTGCTCGGCCCTAATGCCATGAAACTCCCGGGGGCACAGTTTTTGTGAAAATGTTAATGCCAGGGGAGGTTTGGAACTCTGTAGTTTTTGAGTCAGCCGAGCGTTGGCGACTTTTATGTGCTATGCGCCTGAGCACTCGGGGACCCCGCTCTGTAACTTGACTTGGTCTGTCACTTGGTGGCTGTGGTTCCTAAATGATTATACTCTGTAATAATGCCACTCACAGTTCATAGTGGAATATCTAAAAGAAAGGAAATTTTACAAACTGACTTGTTGCAATGGTGACGTCCTATTACAAGACCACGCTCAAATTCAGTGATCTCTTTAGAACGGCCCATTCATTTACAAATGTTTGTAAAGCAGAATGCATGGCGAGGTGCTGGATTTTATACACCTGTGGCAATGAAACTGATTGAAACACCTAAATTCAATTATTGAAAGGTGTGTCCCGATACTTTTGTTCATATAGTATATGTACACATAATAAGGCGAAGGTGGAACTCCGGATACCTAGGTCAACGCTTACAAGATATGTATTTCCTTTGGCAGATGGGCAGCAGAGAGAGCTGGACGCCTGGTCGATCTATTACTTTTATCCCTTGATTTCTTTATATCAAGATTTAGATTTCTTGGTACACATAAGTGTATATTTATATTTATATATTTTTTGTGCCTGTTTGATCAATTGTACTGGTCTAATTGATATATTTGTACATTTGCATATTTCATTATTGTAATGATGTCATATACCCTTTAAATATAAAATATAATAGATGTACAGTCCACTACAATAAGTCTGTACTGCGGGTGTAGAAATACAGGGTGTAGAATAGGGTGTAGAAAAATAGGTTTAAATCTCTTTGCTCCGTTTATATCACTTGTCACAATGGCACTTAGTTGTGGCACATGATAGAGGCTGAGGCCAAGATATTTAAACAGCAAGTAGTAGTTCACCATGGGGCGTGATATATACAGCACCAGAACCAAGCTCAGTACATATGTACAGCACCAGAACAAGCTCAGTACATATATACAGCACCAGAACAAAGCTCAGTACATATATACAGCACCAGAACCAAGCTCAATACATATTTACAGCAACAGAACAAAGTTCAGGAAATATATACAACTCTATAATCAAGCTCAGTACATATATACAGCATCAGAACAAAGTTCAGTACATAACTACAGAATTATAACCACGCTCGGTACATATTGTAGCAGTGCAGCTACTGGCCAGTTCAGGTTTATGGCAGAAACTGTCAGGTTTCGAGCAACCAGGGAGCATATACAGCAGAGAGGGGTTTTCTCTGCTGTTTGGGTGTAAAGCCTGGACTAGGACCTGGTTTGCTGGAGTGTGAAGGAGAATGGCGGCTTTCACTCCATACAGACAGTCTATGTCTTTGGCTGTCTGATGAGACTAGTTAGGGTTCACCTGAGACGGCTCTTTAAATCAGGTGTGTGCTATTCACACAGGGCTCTCAGTCTGGGCAAGACAGACGTGCTAGCCTGTGAGCGTCACCACCATGTATGGTAAAGCTATGTATGTTTTGAGGTACTGGGCACAAGGCTCAGGGTCTCTTAGTCAGGGACGCTGAATGTATTAGTTAGAGGCTGGACGGCCTAGGGTTTATTTTGTACAGTTTTGTTGTAAAACTGCTTGCTAGGTTGAAGACAATAAAGCTGGCTGCGGCTGGTTTAAACCCTTATGCAACATGTTGGAGTGAACTTTCTCTGTGTGCCAATCATCTCACCCTGGAGATGGCGATCCTGTGAGCTAAGTTGACCCCCAGGTTGTCACAATATACACAGCTCCAGAAGCATTTCAGTACATATACATTACCAGCACAAATACAGCTCTGTTTAGAGATAATGTTCAAATTCAGTTTAGCCTCGGCCATATAAGTTTGTACTAATTGAAACTACAACTCCCAGTATGGCCTTAACAATGGTAAGGTTATGCTGGGAGCTTCTGTTTGACAAACATAAATAAAAAATGATACCGCTTATAACCATGCTGTAGATCATACGAGTGACTACAGTACTGATCGGACAAGGTCAGAGGAAGAATTGACATTTACATTCAGTGACTCACAGTTCATCTCCTCCCACTTTCATTCACTTTCTCTTTCCTTCTACATCTTATCCATACCTCCATGATGACTTCTCAAGACCATGGCTCATTTCTGCAGAGTTTGACGTTCAAAATCCTCAAGGTGCTACACTCTACACCCCTAAATGTAATAGCACCGTGCACTGTGCTCTTGAATATACTGCCACATACTGTACCCCTGAATACAATCATGTCACACACTGTGGTCACTGAAAATAAAATGCCACACACTTACAGTGCCCAATAAAAAATAGTGCCACTCGCTGTGCCCCATGAAAAGAGTACTACAGGCTGTGCCCTATGAAAATAAAGCACAACACCAATATTGTGCCTCCGGCAGGGAGTTCCACATGCTGTGCCCCCTGTAAGAATGTCACACAGTGCCCCTTGTAGAAAATGCCACACAATTCTCCTGTAGAAAGAGCCACACATCCTGTAGATAGTGCCACACAGTGCCTTTGCAGATATTGCCACACAGTGCTTAATGTAGATAGTACCACACAGAGCTCCCTGTAGATAGTTCCACGCACTGTGCCCCCTGTACTGGGTGCCACACAGTGTCTCTATAGAAAGTTTCACACAGAGTGCCCCTGTAGATAGTGTTACACAGTGCCCTCTGTAGAAAGTGCCATTCAGTGCCCCTTGTAGAAAGTGCCACACTGTGCCTCTTGTAGATAGTAGCCGCAAACATACTAACCTGTCTCGTTTCCCACACTGTACTCCAGAGATGCAGGCCTGACCTCTTCTGACCAGGTCTGCTCCAGCAGAACCACGTAGGCGGCATGACCACGGCGCTAGTGTGATGGTGTCACCAACGAATGTCGCACTGATGTGAGTGCCAGTAGATCTCCAAGAAAACTGTTCTGTCGGTGTCCGTTGCCCTCTGTATTCCACGTGCGACAACAGAGGAATTTTTTTTTGTAAAACAATAATCCAGGGTGGTGCCTAGTTTCAGAGCACCCTGCCATGCCCTGATAGAGGAAAAAATTGGCGGGGTCGTACTTTGGCGTGCCCTGGCTCTATTACACCACTTCTGATAATGGAGTGCACCATGTGAACCTTCATAGTGCAAAGTCATCGCTACTTTCTGCCTTACACTGATCTCTACGATCAGTGCAAGGCTGGAGAAGGGATCTACATACACCGGTAGTTTAGCTTCCTGACAAAATGGGGAAGCTGACGTAAATTCAAGTTTCTGGGCCCCAATGCAAAATCTATTACAGGGCCCCCACCTACCATATATAATTTGGTGTATTCTTATGTGGCTTCTAGGCCCCCTCAGGCTCCAGGGCCTGGGTGCGACTGCTACCTCTGCTCTCCTATAGCTACGCCCCTGCCTTTGTCAGGTCCGTATTTCACACCGAATAACCTGTACAATCTGTAAATTGAAAGCTGAAGGCATGCCTGGAGAGAAGTACACCACACAGAGTAATATTTGGTACAGCTTCCCTCTCTCAGCCAGGAGGAAGACTGAAAACTTTTTATTCAGAACAAAGAAACACAGAAAGAGACACATGCTTCCTCCCCAGAGATGTGGGAGTGCCCAAGCCCCCACCAGTTTCTCAGACTCACTCTTCTTGCATTCCAGGGGGCGGTGTCTTCCATAGGTGTGTCCGACATGAACAAAGAACTTGTTATATATGTCAGTATATTACACAAAGAACTAAAATTTATATACATATGTGTGAGGATAATATTTTTCAAACAATATACATAGTAATGATCCCTGACAGTGCCCCCTAAAAATATTATTACTCTATCCCTGAGTCTTGCCTAGCAACCTATCACTGACCACTCGAACCAGGTGGGTAGGGGTTTTGGATTTCATCACCAGCTTGAGACGAGCTACTCCTGATGAGTAACCCCCCTTTGTATATGGACTTCCAAGGTGTCGGAGTGGTCCTAACTTTCCCTATTCTCCTCTGGATATAGGATGGTTGTCTTGATATAATCTACAAACCGCTGCTGGTTGTAATATATATATATAATTAATCCGGTCTACATTTTATTAATGGTAACAATTGTCTCACTGTCACTTACTGTCCTAATGGGACTTTTACCCCTGCAGATATAACAGGTCATGGGCAGCACAGTGACATTCACCTCACACCTTCACATAAAACTCCTCAGATTGTAATTTGCAGCACCGTGGCATATTTACACACATTATAATTATAAACCTCAGACATTATAAACAATAGGGCCTCAACTAATAACATAATGCTATCACCCTCAGGTTTCGGGTCCCATCAGTTCATTGCCAGTCCTGTAGACCATCGTCTTCTTCTTCTCCTGTCTTCTGCTCTTCACTGACTGTCACCCTCAGGGTAACCCACACAATTGTGGAGTCAGACTACGTTGGTGTCCAGTGGGGGAGTTATTATTACCCCCTCCTAGCCACTTACTTATCAAAACACTTGATCCTGCTGACGGATTCACTCAGGTCTTTGGTCTTTACTTTGATCTTTGCTGATGTCATCAGGACTCGGTTTGGTCCTTCTCATCTGTCCGACACCGTCTCCTTTAGTTTACGTCATCAGGCTGTACATAGCACCTCATGCTGTGAGCCTGGGGTGAGATCCCACGTAGGCGGATTAGTTGAGTTGTATTGTGACTATCAAACCCTCCGCATCTGTACTCTTCCTCTGGTAAGTTACTTGTCTGGGCGGCCGCTTAGAATTGTGACACTGCCG
The DNA here is from genome assembly GCF_050947455.1 of Rhinoderma darwinii. NCBI lineage: Eukaryota > Metazoa > Chordata > Amphibia > Anura > Rhinodermatidae > Rhinoderma > Rhinoderma darwinii. The sequence goes on from NC_134699.1 coordinate 54,318,767, forward strand.
TCAGTTCATGATAAACGCGTTGTAGTGGCTCAGGCTGCGCCTGCCGCATCTCAGTGATGGAGTTCATTGTGTTAAAAGTCTTTTAGTTCATATTTACAGGCACTTGCTGGGGACCCCCAACTCTTGTCAATTGTTAAAATAAATACTAATCTGGTGATAACATCATCCGCATATACTAGAAACGTTGTTCTAAGTACATACAATAATGTCAGGCCCTTAAACGACATCAAACACCTATATATATATATATATATATATATATATATATATATATAAAAAGGAAAAACTTCTCTGTTACAATGGACAGTGCACCTAGAAGATGTGTAATTATTGGGTACTTCATTTGCACTTGGTGATACTCTTTCAGCAGAATTTGTACCTTGATCTCAGCTGATTGCCTAGAACATCTCCACCTCACAGAAACATACACAGATTCCACATGTTTATTTGACAAGTGTCTCAAACCAATTTTTCTTACTCTAATCTGGTTCGTTCTACCTGGGAAGGCCTCTCAAGGTCGGTTCTCTTCATGGGAGGCGGGTATGATAAGGTTGGCACCGGTCTGCCAGGACTGTTCTGTAGGCAAATCAAACAGCTCTAACAGAATTTAGCAGCGACAGCTGTAAAACCTGGGACATACCAATTAGATCTTACCAAATCGATCCTTGCAGTCTTGGGGCATATGTGAGGTCATACACCATCAATGCAAGTGCCATCAAGAGTGCCTTGGGTGTTACCGGTTTACCTTCCTTTATCCGTCCACATTCTGTCAGAATCTGGTTCTCACGCCTTCCGCTCCCAGTTGGACTCTTCCTGTGGAGAACAAGCTTTTCATAGCCTAATCAGTAATTGATCTTAATCAGATAATTAACTTGAAGAAAAACATTAACAATGACAGATTTATGTTAAACGTTCAGACTGGTCAGTAACTAAAACTGATACCTACAAACTGATTCTTCTTCTTTATATACATATCTATATTTACACATATACACTGCACAGAATTCTCTGCTCTAAAATTTTCCTTTCACAACAAAAATAAAAATAAACAAATAAAAATGTTTTCTAATGGGAATATTCCACTTCTGTACCTTTTATCTGACGCATGACTCTAATAGTCCAATGCTAAGGCTGGTCTAGAACTTTACATAAAACTTAACTTCAGAATTTAATATTCCCACAACACTTCTTAAATACAGTTATTAAACAAACTAACTTTGGGACAACGTCTAGAGAACTGCTAACATCTTATCATTGTACAAACATCAGGTCAATACTTGGGATAACACTGTTCCCCTGTCACTTACACACAACGTCTGCAGTGGGGAAGATACCGGCCGGGCTTCAGGCCCCCCTGAGAACAGATCTACACACACGAGCACATTGTCATACACTTCTACCTCGGGTAGTTGTATGTTCTGCAGTCGCTGGGACTGTTAATCTGGCCGGGCTGCACTTTTCACAGGTACCTTTGCTGTTTTACCTATGTCATGCCGTACGCACATCATGCCGGCTGCTACAAACCTAGTGGTGGCATTATTGTATCCAGGGACAAGCCAATTTACTGACACCTGGCTGCACATATCCTTGTTGTCAGGTCTGTCTTCTCTCGCTCTCTCAATTGGCTTACCCGATGATCCAATAAAGTTCCTACTACCAATGGGCCCATAATTGTCGGCGATGCCAAAAGCGTACCTAGTGTCAGTGTAGATGTCGGCCGTCTTACCTTCTGCCAGGTTACAGCCTCAGCGAGCACCTCCAACTCCGCTCCTTGAGATGAACAAGAAGGTGAGAGTGGTTTCTGGATGATTTACCTGGTGCCCCGTATCCTGTCTTGTACATATTGTATAATAAAATATCTCTTTATTACAAATTTACATTAAAAACCCATGTCACATATAGATAGAACATCTCAAAGGAGTGGCGTCTTCATCCTCTAAAATAAAACCAAATATTATACACTTTTCCACACTCATCTGATAATCCAGAATACTTTTAGAATCTCACTTTTATCAGATTCTGCAAATACTTGATTAATACAAAAACAAATAAAAATAAAACATTCCTAAAAACTTTACATCAAATTAACAATGTCCAGACAAATTTTGTTTTGCCTTCTCCCTCATCTAAATCCATAAAGACTCGTCTGTGAGTGACGTCACCTCTGCCTCCTGTGTAACTTTGCTGGAGGGGGATGGTCTCTTACACAATACCTCATATTGGATGGAGACTACAGCACAGCATACCCAGTGCCATATTTACTGTTCTGGAAAGATCTGGAACCATCTACACAGAAAAACCTCAACATTTAGGTTACTGTCATACACATTTAATCTGGATTACTCATTGGGGTCTCATACACATTTTTAGATCTCCTGAAACCAAATTAATTAACTCAAAACAAACCAAAATTGTACCTGATCAGTCCCTTCACCATTCCCCCCTTTGTGGACTCTGCGAAAGTAATGTAGCAGAGTCCAAAACTACATCTCAACATAACAAAGTCGGGCACTAGTTTAACCCCCTGTAATGTACAACAGCCTGAAAAAAAAATGACTTTTTCCTGACGAAAATACATTTGATCTTTACAATGACATAATTTATGTGTGAAATCAAAAACAAATCAATTGTAGTTAGTTATTCAATAAAACAGAAAATATTATCTCTGATAACATTAATTACTGCAAACCAATAAACTGTATATAAAAATAGGGAACGGTGGGGGCACATACATTTTCAAAACCCCGTGTCTCACAGTATCTGTAGTTTAATACATCTGAATTAACATCAAAACACATGAAATCTGATCACATCAGAACACATAAATATCAGAACTTTTATAAACAACAGCGCATGCGCAAAGAGAAGAAATTTATTTAGGTTTGTAGACATTACTGATATACATATATATATATATATATATATCTCAGCAGTGCATATTGAAATCCCTTTGTCTCATCAGCCCTACAGACTGCACCCAGTCAGCCCCCCTCCTCCTCCCAAACACAGCACACTACAGGGGGGAGGGAGGGGGGTCACACACTCATTTCTCACAGCTTCTAGTCTCACAATCTTAACACTTTCAATGCCGGCAAAACAACATACGTATCTGCAATCATTCATCACACCATTGTATAGGAATTATCTACGTTCAAAACATCAACCACATAATCTGTAACAGTGTACAATCTGTCGGCCACCATCTCTATATTATGATGACGTGTTGCTTCATCAGTGAACAGCGTCCTGAACACTAGCATGGAACCTAAAAAAATAGAAGACACTACAAATGACAAAATTAAAAAGGCGATTATTTCATACTGATTTGGTTGGGCCGGGCGTGGCCACATCAGGGGTGGGTGGTGGGGGGGGGGCAGCCTCTCCCATTGGAAACACATTGTGCAGCTGTGGGGGGGGGGGGGGTTTCCCACCCACAATGAGGACACACTCAACATGAGGTATGGACACCATTACCGGGCGTCGGCTGGTCCTGTGTTTTCTAATACATATAACATACAATACCTTTCTTATTCCTAACTTCCATTCACTTCACCAAATCATGAATAGGATCGGGTGATCCTGATGATTTGAATATGGACCGTAAACCATCCATTCTAACAGTCTATATTATACACGTAACTTATATAACAATTTTCGGTCTACAACTCTCTGGTCTGGCCACTATATTACCCACAATTTAATACACGACTTAACAGGTTTTGTTTTTTTTTTTCAGTTTTTACACCCCGCATATGCCTTATCACACGACTTATCAGTGTTTTTTTGTTTTTTTTCAGTTTATACACCCCGCATGCACCTTATCGCATGACTTATCAGTGTTTCATCAGTTTATACACACCGCATGCGCCTTATCGCATGACTTATCAGTGTTTTTGCATTGCACCCCGCGTGCACCTGTCTCATGTCTTATCACACGTCTTATCAGTGCATTGCACCCCGCGTGCCCGCGTCTCACGTCTTATCACACATGTACTTATGCCCGCGTGCCTATCCACGACTTATCACACATGTACTTATGCCCGCGTGCCCCTGTATAAGACAGGTTATAATACTATCCACGACTTATCACACATATATATTGTGTCCGCGTATTTTCTATCTAGTCCCTAATTACCCAGAGGATGGTTAGTCGGGCGTGACTAAGGTCTCACAGGTTTTTGACCTCACAGCGGAAAATATCACCTCTGTCGCCTGAGATAATCCAGGAAATCAACAAAAGGGTTCTACAGATCGCCACAAGACTGTCCACTAACACAGATAAGACGAAGATTTATAAAATCAATTCGCTTACCGTGTTATTGCGGAGGTGATCAAATTCCTTCAGTGGGCAACTTTGAGTTATCTGTTTCACCCTGTGATTGTCGATTGTCCGGATTTTGATATTTCCTCGAGTGAGGCCCCACGTTCGGGCACCAAATGTCAGGTCCGTATTTCACACCGAATAACCACCTCTGTAAATTGAAAGCTGAAGGCATGCCTGGAGAGAAGTACACCACACAGAGTAATGTTTGGTACAGCTTCCCTCTCTCAGCCAGGAGGAAGACTGAAAACTTTTTATTCAGAACAAAGAAACACAGAAAGAGACACATGCCTCCTCCCCAGAGATGTGGGAGTGCCCAAGCCCCCACCAGTTTCTCAGATTCACTCTTCTTGCATTCCAGGGGGCGGTGTCTTCCATAGGTGTGTCCGACATGAACAAAGAACTTGTTATATATGTCAGTATATTACACAAAGAACTGAAATGTATATACATATGTGTGAGGATAATATTTTTCAAACAATATACATAGTAATGATCCCTGACACCTTTACACGTCACTTGAGATTTTGCCCTATCGGTAGTTAGAATAGAGTTTTCGTTGGAAGTTTTACCCTTTATTTCCAAATATTGTGTACCCCATTTCTGACGATCAGAGCAGACCCATTACTTGCCAAGTAGGCACAGCAACCTGTGCTACTTCCACATTAGTCATAGTAGCTCCCGTATTTCCATAGTAATCAGAGAAGCCCCTCACTTTCCCAGTAGTCACAGCAGCCCCTAACCTATTCTGCATGCTCCAATTATATAGGTACTATCTGGTGCACATTAGCCAGTATTATCTAGGCATGGTATAGTGGTATTATTTATAAACACCCACTCACATTAAGAACACCCTCACTCAAATTAAATCACATCCACTTTTTTTCATAGCCCGCTTTGTGTGCCACTAAGTGATCACTGTATAAATTACCTTCTCAGCTTTAGGCCCCATGCACACGACCGTGCATTTGCGTTTGCATACTATTGCCGATAGTATGGGGCACATTACATCCTTTGGGCCAATGCACACGACCATGGTTTCCACGGCCCGTGCATTGACCGGAGCCTGAACCACAAAAAAAAAGTAGGACATGTAAATTCACGGGCCGCATTTTCGGTCCGGGCTCATTAATCTCAATGCACCCTTGTGTGTGCACGGTCCGTGATTGCGAATGGCCCGCAGGTGACATTTCTCGGCTGTCTTTGCCGTAATCACGGACCGTGCACACCTCTAAGGTCGTGTGCATGAGGTCTTATACTTCAGTTTCTTTGGTTTATTTCAGCCTCCACATAAATCCAAGTGTTTGTTGAGCAATTGGCACCTTATCTGCCAGTCAACTGACCCAGTTGCAACCACTTCTTTTATCTGTCTTTCAGTCTGAGATATTTTGAGACAATTGTGACATAAAACTTTATTAAGTGTTTCCCATAATTTTCCTTACTACTGAGTTGGTAGCTGCAGGTTCCTAATAGTTCCCTGTGCTTCATTGTTGAATGGCAGGTGTGTTTATTCTCCTGGGGCTTCTTTGACTTAGCCACTAGTTGCAGGGATTCCCACATCAACAGGCTCCATGCTGCTGCCCCAGATTTCAAGGTGGTATGTCTGCCCATGTATGGTGGGAACACTTCCTACACGGCTTCTGCAGTTGGCAGTCTAGATTAAAAACAGAGGTAAAAACACTGCAATAATTTTTGGATGAATTCAATGTTGCTCTCCTCTTTTTGTATTCACTTGGGGAGGAAGTTTGATATATTGTAATTTCCAGTTGCCAACTGTGTTTTGTACTAAGAACTGTAGGGTTTCTGTCTTTTTCTTGTGTCCTCTCCTCATGGTTAACTACAACTCTTTTATGTTTTTTTTTATTATTTCGATACCCCCTGGATGAACTTGATGGGTATGTGTATTGCTTAACCATACAGACTAACTTTAGAAGGCAGTAACAAATTATGTAACTTTGGCACCTGGTTTCCTTACTGAAATTACCAAGAGAGGCTTCCATTGGGCTGTTTAGGTCTTATTTAAAGTTTAGTAAAGTGAACAGTTTCCAAATAAGAGAAATGAACAGACTTCTAAGTTAGGAATACCACTTTAAACAGGATGGCAAATCCTTTTGCCCTAGACACTTTTTTCTGTCCTGGGAGGTTCCTCTAATTCTTCCCTCCTCTGTCTATTTCCTCCTCTACTTCTAATCCACAGATGCTTATTCAAAATCAGGCCGGACAAGGCCAAACTTAGAATTATCCCATTCCGGCCCGGTAGGTGTAGTGGCCACCACCTGTAGCCGCACCTCCCTCTCCTCCACTCATACTCACCTAATCATGGTACCAGTCCATTCACTGCAGGCTGGCGTCCGTCCATGCAGTGCCAGCTCTGCTACATGTACTATTCCTGGTACTACCAAGGACAGCTCACACTACTAGTTACTTAACTCTCTGCACCTGCTGTCCTTGGCTCTGGAGTAGCAGCATACAATAATTGGTCATCTTCAGCACCTGTTGCTTTCCTATATAAAGCTCTTACTCTCAGTTTGACTTTGCCAGAGCAATAAGGTTGCTCCCTCTTAACACCTTCCCGACCGCCCACTGTCTTTTGACGTCAGGCGGTGCGGGTGCTTAATCTACAGAGACGTCTTTTGGCGTCGCTGCAGATTAGGCTGATGAGCGCTCGTGAGAGCGCTCGTCCTCTAAGCAGGAGCTGTAACTAACAGCTCCTGATCTTAGAGCAGCCTCCTGAACACAGCTGGGGTCGGCAAACATTCGGACCCCAGCTGTTTAACCCTTTGATTACCGGGGTCCGTGACCGCGGCCCGTGACCGCGGCATGATCAAAGGGAATTCCCCTCTTTGATTGCATCACCGGGATTCCAGTGATGCGATCAAACACTGGGGAATCCCTCTGCAGTCAGCCCTGGGGACCTACAAAGGACCACAGGGCTGTCTGTTCCTTGTGCCTGCTGTTCGGGCACACTATGTGCTGCCCGATCAGCAGCCTGTGTCATAGTGACACAGTGTAATGTATTAGCGTACAGAAGTATGCTAATACATTACAAGTAAAAAATAAAGTTACAAATAAAGTTATCCCTTGATGGGATTAAAATAAATAAATAAATAAATAAAACAAATAAATAAATGAAAAAAGTCCCAAAAAGAGTCTTTATTTTGCATTAAATACATTTTATTGCCCCTACACTAAATAAAAACAAAAAACCTACGCATATTAGGTATCTACACGACCGTAATAACCTGAAGAATTAATCTAATGGGTTATTTAGCGTAAAACGTGAACGGGATGAAAAATAAACAAAAAAAAATATTCAGAGAATCGCTTTTTTCTATATTCACGCTGTAAAAAAATATTTTTTTACCCACAAACTGTGGGGAAAAAAAAATACTATTTCTCTAGCATAAAACAAGGCCTCATACAGCCACGTCAGTGAAAAAATAAAAAAGTTATGGCTGTTGAAACGCAGAGAGGCAAAAACAGAAAAATTGAGCTGGTCATTAAGGTCTTTTCAGGCCCGGTCATTAAGGGGTTAAAGCCTGGTTCTGTGTTGGCTGTTATTGATCTATTGGACTGTATCATCGATTATTCTTGTTTGCCTCCTACTTACCGACCCCAGAACATGAACCCTACTATTCTTCAGTACCACTGCCTACAACTATCGCTACGGATCCGCACTTGAGATTGTACGCCTAAATAGTAAGTGCGCCATTTGTTACTTATATTCTGTTGGTTATTTATAGGCTGTTGTATCGGGAGACTATTTTGGGGGTTCAGTGATCAGGGAATTCCTCGCCATGAAGACCAAGACCCAATACAAGGGTTGAAGGGTGAAAAGCCAAGGGTCCCCCTGAATCCGCTCACCGGTCTAGCCACCAGAAATTCTGTATGACACAATGGGTTCACTATAACCTCTGGCATCCGAAAATATTATTAGTACGCTATATTGGACGGAGACCATCACAGTAGGGAATGGTGTCAGGCCTTTTTAGAGATTTCGAGCTGAATATAATGGCGGTTATCCCTCAGAAAGAGTCTTCTGTTACAGTGGAATTTTCTGCATCCTGACCTCAAGAAGATGCACTCTAACAGCATGGATGTTGAGAGGTTGAATCTAGCAGATTAAGGCTTGTTTCAAGCAGTTAAGACATTTTTATTCTCCCACATGGACTCCATTCGCATGGTGTATATTTTCTATGTGGTGTACAGTATCAGACTGGTAGGCTATGTTCACACGCTGTGTTTTCAGGCGTATTTTGGGGCGCTCACACCCCGAAAAATGCCTGAAAAAACGGAAGCTGAACGTCTACAAACATCTGCCCATTGAAATCAATGGGAAAAACAACATTTAGTTCATATGGGGCATCTTTTTACACCTCTGTTTTAAAAAAGGCTCCGTAAAAAGAAGTAGCATGTCACTTCTTGAGGCGTTTTTTGGAGCTGAGTTTCCATTGAGCACTATGAAAAACGCCTCAAAAAACGCCAGAAAAGAAGCCTGAAAAGAAGCTCCAAATGAAAAGAAGTTTCATTTTCAGCTTCAAAAACACCTGAAAATCAGAGGCTGTTTTCTCTGAAAACAGCTCCGTATTTTCAGACGTTTTTGGTTAAGCGTGTGAACATACCCTCAGGATACATCCTATTGACCGTGGGAATAGTAACACCCAGTTGACCATTAGGTCTGGGCTACCATGAGACTTTTTGTAGCACTACTGATTGATTTTAATTGTCCAGTGTCAGATGCAGTCCACAAGATTGCATGCAACTTAATTAATGGCTCTGTACTGCAGCTGAAGCTCAATATTTAAAATCAGTTAGTTGCGTAACAAAAAATCTCCATGTAGGTCAGATCTTATTCATACATTTCCAGCAGGAACAATGGAAAAACGCCACAACACAGAGTTCTAAGTACAGATGTTCCAGAATTGTTATCTCAATGGGAATACAAGTATTTACTATAACAGACATGTGAAGAGATCCGGCAGCTTCTATATAAATCCAGTGACTGACAGGTGACGTCTTCTCTGGTCATATCGTTCTTTTTCTACTCACTCTGTTCCAGACCACTATGAACGGTTCTACCAGCCATGACTCATCTCTGTTGTTCAGACATCTTTGGTCTCTCGCTTCTGCAGCCATCCCCAGTGTTTGTAGTAATACAAATAAAATTCGGACACCAGACCAGATCCCTAAATTTATTTAGACCCCAGACTAGACTCCTGAATAAGTTATATAAAATAAATAATAGTGCACCACACAGTTAAAGTGGCATCTTTTGTATCCCAACACAGTAATACTAATCTTGTCAGTGCCCCAAACACTAATAGTGCCCCATTTAGGCCCCAAATAATAATAGTGCTCCTCTTAGCTCCACCCTTTGCCCTCCCACATAGCAATAATGACCCTTTTGTGCCCCTACATAGTAATAATGCCCACCGCTGTGACCCTAAAGTAATAATGCCCCCTTTGTGCCATCTAGACAGTAACAATGCCCCTTGACAGTAATAATGCTTCCTTTCTGCCTAAACACATTAATAATCCCCCTTTTGTGACAATACAAATGCCCCTTTTGTGCCCCTTAGAAAGTAATAATGCCTCTCTGTGCCCCTAAAAAGTAATAATGCCCCCTAAAAGTAACAATGCCACCTGTGTGCCCCAAAATAGTAATGTGTGCCCCACCACCACACAATAAAAATTACCACCTTTGTACCCACTCATAGATAATAGTGCCCCCTTTGTTCCCAAGAAAAAGATAAAACTCATACTCACACCACCCAACCGATCCCACAAGTCGGGTGGGTGAGGCCTCTTATAGCATTGTGGTTGACATCTCGGTGTAGGCGGCCTGATGCATTCTCTGGGACACCAACCTCCTGTGCTTGGGTCTGGTGACTTCTAGGACTCAGGCCTACTGACCGGCCCACCCGAGCAGCCCACGGTAAACTGCCTGGTTGGGCAGATTACAAGCCCCATTGGGCAGATTACCAGCCGGCCCTGTACAGCACTGCATTATGACTTTCGTAAAAGAAAAAAAAAAAGCCACAAGGCAGATGTAGACAGAGTTTATCACAATCTTTTTTTGATACGATTCCTCATAGTCAGTTTTTTTTTTAATAAGATCTGCCATGAAGTGACAATCCTGAACCTAGTAAAAATAATCACTCCAGATTAATCTAAAATATACCAAGGGTGAGCATTAAGAAAATGTTGCAGATTTTCAATGCAGATTCCGCATCCATGGCAAGTTATAGTATAATATGTGGATGGGGTTTTCAAAACACCATCCACAAGTGGAAAAATTCTGCGCAGAATTCAGAGCATACTCATTCTGTTATGGAAATATCACAGACTTTCACAGCCGATTTTACCTCTTTACAATGCAAAAGATGAAGGTTGTGGAAAATCTACAATAAAATCTGTGGTATAATCCACATGTAACACATTATCCAGGGAATAATTGCCACGTCTGGCTTCGACCCAAGACTGACATAGACGTTTCGTATATACTTGCATTTAAAATTTTACTATTTAATAGCTGATGAAAGAATCAAGGCTGTAAATAATAAATTTTACAAGTATTCTAGGCTTTTTTAATCTCATTACAAGTGTCTTGTTTTAAAAACAAGATTCTGTAATGTAGACATTAAACAGGACAAGACATACGGCAGCATGTGCCTTCTTTTTCCAGGGAGAATTCCTGATCAATGTGTATATGTCTTTCTTTCTCTCCTCGGGTCTCCCTTATGGATGGGAAGAAGCTTATACAGCAGATGGTATCAAGTACTTTATCAAGTAAGTAGTTGTGTAAAGCCGTGTAAGCAGTTTGAGTCACATCTGGTTGGGAATAGGTAAGAATATAGAGTGCACGTTACAAACGTACTCGGAGGAGGACACATTTGGCACGTAGGGAGTCATACAGACCGCTAGAAACTGAGCTTCTTTTCCGACAAAATGTTTTTAGAGTACAGAATTGTGGTGTGTGAACTTTCAGGGTGATCTCTATAGAGTGAGAGGTGCCGTACTGAACAAAAACTCCTTAATATGCCTAGCATGCAAAAATATGTCCGTTACATTTTATTAAAAGGCTTGATCTGATATAGACATGGGAAATATGTGATTTTCCTTTAATCAAAAACCAAAAGAACCCTAACCAAAATCTACAATCGACAATGTTGAAAACTCTCCTTGTAGAAGGACTGTATGAAATGTTTTATCTAGGCTAGATCTTAACAGTCACCCACAATTCATGATGAAATCACTGCATTACCGGGAATCCCACACGGAAGGAAACTTTGACCGTGCTGAATTTTTGGTGATTTTTGCAAGGTCGTTTGCAACTTTCTTTCCCATTGGTAAACATTGAAGTTGCGTGCGAGTTGCTATAATGATGTGAAGTTACAATAAATTGGGAGCTACCCTGTTTCACAGTGGAGCCCTGGCCCAATATACATATGTATATTTTGCTACTTGGCATTTTGACCAGGTCTCTTCTGCTTACCATTTTGGTTAGTGTCCTTTCTGCTTTAGCATTTTGGTCAGCATCCTTGCTGTTAAACATTTCGGCCATGGTGTCTCCTGACTAACATTTCGGCTAGCATCTAGACTGCGTAACATTTCGGCTACACATCGGCTGGTGCCCTTGCTGCCTTTCATTACTTGCTGTGCACCATTTTGGCTGAGGTCTGCTTAGAATTTCTGGCAAGTGTAGACTGCTTAGCATTTTTCATTGCTGCTTCACTTTTTGCCTGCGTTCCTTGCTGCTTAGTATTACAACTAGAGTGTAGACTGTATTCTACAGGGTTCCTTACTGCTTAGTATTTGGCCATTTCTGTCAGGTCCTTGCTGCTCAGCTTAGTATTTTGGCAGGGGTCTCTGTTGCTTATCTGTTTGGCTGTGGTCTAGACTGCTTAGTTTAACGAGAGTGGTCTTTGATGATTAGCATTCCTGACCGGGTCCTTGCCTGGCTCATTAGCATTGTGGCTTGACTGCTTAGTATTTCGATGTGATTTCAGCTGGTCAGTATTTTGGTCTAAATTTGGACTGCTTAGAATTTTAGCATTTTTGTAGGGGTCCTTGTTGCTTAGAATTTCTGCTGGGTATAGGCTGCTTAGCATTTCTGGTAGGTTCCTTGCTGCTTAGCTTTTTGACTGGAGTCCTTATAGATTAGCATTTTAGTCGTTGATTTAGTTGCTTGGATTTTCAGGCCAGGTTCATGTTGCCTAGCATTTTGGCCTGGGTCTAGACTGCTTAGTATATTGACTAGGGTCTTTGCTGCTTAGCATTCCTGCTAATGTCAGTAGACCGTATCACACATGGCAGCCTTAGATACAGGGCCCCAGCAGACAGTATTACACATGATAGGCTTAGATATATGGCCCCAGCAGTCAGTATCGTTGTGCTTACCCTCAAGCATGGATTTGGCATTTGTGGGGCCCCAAGGAGAGTTATGTCTGATGGCCCTAACCAAAGACACCTGTAGAGAGTGTCACACACACACACACACACACCTACACACACACACACACACACACACACACACACACACACACACACACACACACACACACACACACACACACACACAGTGCCCCCTGTAAATAGTGCCAAACACTCCCATGTAGAGAGTGTCACAAACCTCTCTGTAGAGAGTGCCATACACAGTGCCCCCTTCAGAAAGTGCCACACACAGTGCCCCCTGTAGAGCGTGCCACACAGTGTCCCCTGTAGTGTGCCACACACCGTGCCCCCTGTAGAGTGCCACACACAGTTACAGTGCCCCTGTAGAGAGTGCCACACACAGTGCTCCCTGTAGATAGTGCCACCCCCTGTTGATAGTACCACACACACCCTGTTGATAGTACCACACAGAGTCCTCCATGTAGATAGTACCCCATTTAGTAATAGTGCCCCCCAAACAAATAATAAAACCTATACTCACCTAGCCCCATTCCGACGAACGAATCTGCACAGCAGTCCTTCTCAACCATGTTAGTATTGCAGCCTATAAGACGCTGAGAGAGAACCCTTGCGTTAGCCGGCGTGATGCAGTGACGTTATCGCGCCGGAGTGTGCAGGGAACCTTTCCCAGCATCTTATAGGCTGCAGGCGGCCTAAAGTGTCCTGTAGCTTAGTGAATTGTGGAGCAGGGAGCTGACAGCTATAGTATTCAAATGTATCTGCAGCCTAAGGACGCAGATACAATTAAATGTGGCAGTCGCCCTGGAAGCCCGGTGCTAGCGACGCCACTGGTAGTGACGCCGATTTGCTCCACCACCAGACTAGTAGGCGGAGAGACCAGAAGGAGCCCATGTAAAGCTGTGTTTTGGCGCTCAAGCGGAGGAGAGCAGGAAAACCGCGGGTAGTGCAGGGAAAGTTGTTGCTGGAGATCCAGTGATCAGGGCAGGCATGCCTATTGTGGTAGAGCAGTGGAAGACTGGAGTCTTGAGGGTGACACAGGTCTGTGCTGAACTGAGGCTGAGACTGCTATGGTGTGGAGTGCAGTAGGAGGCCAGAGTCATAGAGCAGAATGTGAGCTATCAGACTGCACATGCAGTATAGTCTAGAAAGGAGAAAGATAGGCCATAGAGGAGGGTGGCCTGGCAAGTACAAGTGGGCCAGTGCTCGAATATCTTCAAATAATCACAAAACTATCCAATTAAGTATCACGGTAAGTGTAATTATTATTACACAGTGCCATCCAGAGTGAGACATTGAAATATATAAAAAAATATATATATATATTTCCGGACATAACCAACACACACTTAGTTGCAAAAATATTTATAATTTATTATATGTTATTTAATATAAAAAGTGTATGGATACCGTTTCCCTGGTCAATACCATCAACGAGTTATACAAAAAATAGTGCATTATAAAAAGCGAAATCACCTAGATGACCTGGCCAGGTAAATAACAATAGAACTACAGATATTTAGGAGCAAGAGGACAATATTGATTTTGAAACCAGAATAATACACATACCGGCAAAATCTCACATATACAGATATAGCGAGTTGAAATAATATCTATTAAAAAATAAGGGGATTTCTGATCGTCCCTTTAGTAGATGTTATAACCCAAAAAAATTTGCATATACAGATGTAAAGTATGCACGTGGATCCAAAACTGAGTATACTCATCTATTTTTAGATATCTTCATGGGGCCCCATTTTTCATTTCGTATGTAGATAACCAAAGGGTCTTTGGCTCGACCATTACATCTTTTATCAGATATGGTTCATTCACCGTTTGTTGACCTCTCAAATGTATATCATATACAGCAACTGTAACAGGAGTCTGCAGTTTGGTTATACTCTAGTCACGTCTTTCAGGACGTAGTATACCGTTCCTTTTTCAGGCCGTCCAGCTATGAGAATCAGTAGGTCCCGGTCTGTGTGGTCTGAGCTGTTTTAAAATCTGGTTCCAATCTCTGTGGCCTGGGAGGCCTATGTAGTCTTGCCCGTATATCACAGCATAATGCATCTCAGAAACATACTTGCGCAATGTGGGGTCACGCAGGGCAGACGCACGGCATGATGACGTCACTCACGTCCGTGTCAAAGCATAGCTCATTGGCTGACGCGTTTCATCCCATCCGGGACTTCCTGAGAGCCGCTATGGCCAACACCATATCCACACCGTATATAGTATTTTTATTAAAGGTGTAGTGTCGCTCCTAATGGAGCTTCTTTACATTAAAGAATAAAAATAATAATAATCTCAATTGGCCATTATAGGCAAATACAGTGCAATGGTACTTTATTCCAATGGATATACCTCATAATCAGGATATAAATCCTGCTATACAAAATGTTATCATTTAAAGGTACAGAATCACTCCTAGTAAAATAGAGCTTCTCTACATTAAAGAGGAACATCCAACAGAATTTCTAAATATAGACAAGTACAAAACATGAGTATTTACACTTTACAATTAACATATTGCAAAATAGAACCCAAATTCTGTCGGATAAGTGCATTCTCCAAAATGAAAAATAAACAAAAGAAAGGGGATAAAGTATTAAAGAAGAATAAATAAAAATATACATAATATAAACTGAGAATAAAATAAAAATAATAATCACGTTACCATAAGGGCCAGTTCGCACGTTAATACTGCGGATTTTCCGCAACGGAATTAGTTGCGGAAAATCCGCAGCAAATAAAGTAGCAGCAAAGTGGATGAGATAAAACAAATCTCATCCACAGGCTTTGTAAATACTGAGCAGAAACAATGCTCAGAAATTGACCTGCGGTGTGGAGCTTTATTCCGCAGCATGTCAATTATATTTACATAAACGCTACTTAATCAGTGGGGATGTAAATCACGCATCAAATAGCAGTTGTTACGATTTTTGCGGTGGGTTCGCAGCGATCCCGCCACAAAAAACGCAACTCAGAAATAAAAAAATATATTAAACGTGGGATGACACTTCATCCCATGTGACCGCCGCTGCAGCCAATCACAGGCTGCAGTGGTCTCCTGGGATTGGCTGCAGCGGCGATCACATGGGATGATTTTCGCAGCAGACATTCCGGGCGAAAAACTGCACCACAGTTTGGTGCGCATTTTCTCCCGGAATTCCCTGCGATGCACAGGGCGGATA
Organism: Rhinoderma darwinii; assembly: GCF_050947455.1. Lineage (NCBI taxonomy): Eukaryota > Metazoa > Chordata > Amphibia > Anura > Rhinodermatidae > Rhinoderma > Rhinoderma darwinii. The sequence continues at coordinate 54,334,694 of NC_134699.1, forward strand.
CGCTGCGTGCTATTACGCATTCTATTTGCCCGTGTGAATTCAGCCTATAATATGTGTATTTGTTTTGTATTACTTTTGCTAAATAAAACTTTTTATTGAAAAATTGGTTTTATTTTTATTTTTTTTACTGTGAACACTGTTTTGTTTTTTTTTAATTAAATTGATTAAACTGCTCCCACTAGAGAACTTCACAACACGATCTACTGATTACTTCTATAAAGTTTTGGTATACTTATACACTTAGGCACAGCCTAATAGGCATATAGACATGGCAGGCCTAGGGGGCTTTGTTAGGCCCCCAGATGCCATGACAACCATTGTCACTGTGCGATCACGTCCCAGACGTGTCGATGGGAAAATAGAGTCCCCTCCCTCTGTTAAACTTTGCAGATGCCAGATTCTCTATTGACAATGGCGTCTAAGGGGTTAAACGTCCGGGATCTGAGTTATCTCCGATCCCAGCCGTTATAGCGGGATGAGGTGTTGTACAAGGTGTGGGTAGAAAGTCCTCACCACAGTTATGTCATGGCGGTTAAATAAGACCCACTCGGGAAATCCCATGTTACATTTTCGGCTGGGTTCTAGACTGCTTAAACCATGCCAAAAGCAACATTTACTCCGTCAGAATTACTAAGCAGCAGTCCAAACCTTGGCCGAAATACTAAGTATCCTAGACCCTGGGCAAAATGGTAAGCTGCCTAGATCCCTGCAGAAAATGCTAAGCTGCAAGGACCCTAGCCAAAAAGCTAAGAAGCCAGGAATGCAGCCAAAATGTTAAACAGCCGGCACTCCAGCAAAAATGCTAAGCAGCCTAGACCATGTCCGAAATCAAAAACCGCCTAGACCCTGGACAAAATATTAAGCAGGCAAAATACTAAATTGTCTAGATGCCAGCAGAAATGATAAGCAGCAGTGAATCCAGCAGAAATTATACTTAGTCTAGATCAGGGGTCTCAAAGTTGGCCGGGTAAGTGGGCCGCACATAGAAAAAATGGGAAGTTGTCGGGCCGCATTACTTTCAGATTTGATGCAATACAAAATTATTGTTAATCAATTAGTTATTTGAACTACTATTACATTATGTAATAATCCAGGAGGAAAAGTCCTGGATAATGTGTATGTGTCACTGAGGTTGCTTGCTTCAGTGATATGAGAGAGAGAGAGAGAGAGAGAGAGAGAGAGAGAGAGAGAGATAATAATACTACATTACTATAATAATACTACATTACTATAACAATACTACATTACTATAACAATACTACATTACTATAATACTACATTACTATAATAATAATACTACATTACTATAACAATACTACATTACTATAATACATTACTATAATACTACATTACTATAATAATACTACATTACTATAATACTACATTACTATAATAATACTACATTACTATAATAATACTACATTACTATAACAATACTACATTACTATAATACTACATTACTATAATACTACATTACTATAATAATACTACATTACTATAATACTACATTACTATAACAATACTACATTACTATAACAATATTACATTACTATAACATTACTACATTACTATAATACTACATTACTATAATAATACTACATTACTATAATACTACATTACTATAATAATACTACATTACTATAATACTACATTACTATAACAATACTACATTACTATAACAATATTACATTACTATAACATGACTACATTACTATAATACTACATTACTATAATACTACATTACCATAATACTACATTACTATAATAATACTACATTACTATAATACTACATTACTATAACAATACTACATTACTATAATACTACATTACTATAATACTACATTACTATAATAATACAACATTACTATAATACTACATTACTATAACAATACTACATTACTATAATAATACTACATTACTATAATACTACATTACTATAATACTACATTACTATAATAATACTACATTACTATAACAATACTACATTACTATAATACTACATTACTATAACAATACTACATTACTATAATACTACATTACAATAATACTACATTACTATAATAATACTACATTACTATAATACTACATTACTATAACAATACTACATTACTATAACAATATTACATTACTATAACATTACTACATTACTATAATACTACATTACTATAACAATACTACATTACTATAATACTACATTACTATAATAATACTACATTACTATAATACTACATTACTATAACAATACTACATTACTATAACAATATTACATTACTATAACATTACTACATTACTATAATACTACATTACAATAATACTACATTACTATAATAATACTACATTACTATAATACTACATTACTATAACAATACTACATTACTATAATAATACTACATTACTATAACAATACTACATTACTATAACAATACTACATTACTATAATAATACTACATTACTATAATACTACATTACTATAATAATACTACACTACTATAACAATACTACATTACTATAATACTACATTACTATAACAATACTACATTACTATAATACTACATTACTATAATACTACATTACTATAATAATACTACATTACTATAATACTACATTACTATAAAAATACTACATTACTACAACATTATTACATTACTATAACATTACTACATTACTATAATACTACATTACTATAACAATACTACATTACTATAATAATACTACACTACTATAATACTACATTACTATAACAATACTACATTACTATAACAATATTACATTACTATAACATTACTACATTACTATAATACTACATTACAATAATACTACATTACTATAATAATACTACATTACTATAATACTACATTACTATAACAATACTACATTACTATAATAATACTACATTACTATAACAATACTACATTACTATAACAATATTACATTACTATAACAATACTACATTACTATAATACTGCATTACTATAATATTACATTACTATAACAATACCACATTGCTATAATACTACATTACTATAACAGTACTAAATTACTATAACAATATTACATTACTATAACATTACTACATTACTATAATACTACATTACAATAATACTACATTACTATAATAATACTACATTACTATAATACTACATTACTATAACAATACTACATTACTATAATACTGCATTACTATAATATTACATTACTATAACAATACCACATTGCTATAATACTACATTACTATAACAGTACTAAATTACTATAACAATACTACACCACTATAATACTACATTACTATAATATTACATTACTATAACAATACCACATTACTACAATATTACATTACTAAAACAATACTACATTACTATAATACTACATTACTATAACAATACTACATTACTATAATACCACATTACTATAAAAATACTAGATTACTATAATAATACTACATCACTATAATACTACATTACTATAATATTACATTACTATAACAATACCACATTACTACAATATTACATTTCTATAACATTACTACATTACTATAATACTACTACATTGCTATAACAATACTATATTACTACATTACTATAATAATACTACATTACTATAACACTACATTACTAAAATAATACTACATCACTAATACTACATTGCCATAACAATACTATAATAATACATTACTATAATACTACATTACTATAACAATACTGCATTACTACAATAATACTACATTACTATATTACTACATTACTATAACAATACTACACCACTATAATACTACATTACTATAATAATACTACATTACTATAACAATACTACATTACTATAACAATATTACATTACTATAACAATACTACATTACTATAATACTACATTACTATAATATTACATTACTATAACAATACCACATTGCTATAATACTACATTACTATAACAGTACTAAATTACTATAACAATACGACACCACTATAATACTACATTACTATAATATTACATTACTATAACAATACCACATTACTACAATATTACATTACTAAAACAATACTACATTACTATAATACTACATTACTATAACAATACTACATTACTATAATACCACATTACTATAAAAATACTAGATTACTATAATAATACTACATCACTATAATACTACATTACTATAATATTACATTACTATAACAATACCACATTACTACAATATTACATTACTATAACATTACTACATATAATACTACTACATTGCTATAACAATACTATATTACTACATAACTATAATAATACTACATTACTATAACACTACATTACTAAAATAATACTACATCACTAATACTACATTGCCATAACAATACTATAATAATACATTACTATAATACTACATTACTATAACAATACTGCATTACTACAATAATACTACATTACTATATTACTACATTACTATAACAATACTACACCACTATAATACTACATTACTATAATAATACTACATTACTATAACAACACTACACCACTATAATACTACATTACTATAACAATACTACATTACTATAACAATACTACATCACTGTAATACTACATTACTATAATAATACTACACTACTATAATAATACCACATTACTATAACAATACTACATTACTATAATACTACATTACTATAATAATACTACATTACTATAATATTACATTACTATAACAATACCACATTACTATACTATAATACTACATTACTATAACAATACTACATTACTATAATAATACTACATTACTAAAACAATACTACACTACTATAACAATACTACACTACTATAATACTACATTACTATAATAATACCGAATTACTATAACAATACTACATTACTATAATAATACTACATTACTATAATATTACATTACTATAACAATACCACATTACTATACTATAATACTACATTACTAAAACAATACTACATTACTATAATACTACATTACTATAACAATACTACATTACTATAATACTACATTACTATAATAATACTACATTACTATAATAATACTACATTACTAAAACAATACTTCACTACTATAACACTATACTACTATAACAATATTACATTACTATAACATTACTATATTACTATAATACTACTACATTGCTATAACAATACTATATTACTATAATACTACATTACTATAATAATCCAAGATTACTATAACACTACATTACTAAAATAATACTACATCACTAATACTACGTTACTATAACAATACTATAATGATACTACATTACTATAATACTGCTTTACTATAATAATACTACATTACTATAATAATACCACATTTCTATAACAATACTACATTACTATAATAATACTACATCACTATAATACTACATTACTATAATATTACATTACTATAACAATACCACATTACTATAATAATACTACAATACTACATTACTAAAACAATACTACATTACTTTGACAATACTACATTACTATAACATTATTACCTTAATATAATACTACATTACTATAATACTACATTACTATAATAATAATACTACATTACTATAACAATACTACATTACTATAATACTACATTACTATAACAATACTACATCACTCTAATACTACATTACTAAAACAATACTACACTACTATAACAATACTACACTACTATAATACTACATTACTATAATAATACCACATTACTATAACAATACTACATTACTATAATACTACATTACTATAATAATACCACATTACTATAACAATACTACACTACTATAATACTACATTACTATAATAATACTACATTACTATAATAATACTACATCACTATAATACTACATTACTATAATATTACATTACTATAACAATACCACATTACTATACTATAATACTACATTACTATAATACTACATTACTATAACAATACTTCACTACTATAACAATACTATACTACTATAACAATATTACATTACTATAACATTACTATAATACTACTACATTGCTATAACAATACTATATTACTATAATAATACTACATTACTATAATAATACTACATTACTATAACAATACTACAATACTACATTACTATAATAATACAAGATTACTATAACACTACATTACTAAAATAAAAACGACATCACTAATACTACATTGCCATAACAATACTATAATAATACATTACTATAATACTACATTACTATAATACGTTTCTCCATGTGCTCATTTCAACAATCCAGTTTTTCAGTTGAAGTGTCACTAAATGCAGTCCGGCGGCTCAGTTGCCACAGTGCCCTCTGTAGATACTTCCACAGTGCCATCTGTAGATACTGCCACACACCCCTAGATAATTCCACAGTGTCCTCTGTAGATACTGCCACACACCCACCCGTAGATAATGCCATATTGCCCTCTGTAGATAATTCCACAGTGCCCTCTGTAGATAATTCCACAGTGCCCTCTGTAGATAATTTCACAGTGCCCTCTGTAGATGCTGCCACAGTGCTCTCTGCAGATACTGCTACATTGCCCTCTGCAGATAATGCCACACACACCCCTTGTAGATAGTGCCACACACACCCCTTGTAGATAGTGCCACACACACCCCTTGTCGATACACGACTATGTGAAGCAAACTTAAATGTAATATCTCTTTACTGGATCATTTTTTTAATGAGTTTATATACACCATTTGTTTATAATTTGCTCTTTTTTAATTCAAAATAATTATCTTCATGGGAAAAGCACCTTAAAATTCGATATTCGATATATCATTCAATGGGGCTAATCCCCAGCTTTTCCATGCAGAATCTGAGAAAATAAGTAGCATACTACTTATTTTAGCTGATGATTTTTTTTTTTGCATTGCGGAAATCTGAGACATGTAAACCGAGTCTAACCATTTATATTTTTAAAGAGGGAGTAAACCAATTTGGTAATCTTTTGGGTTCTAGAACCTAAAGTTAAAGTGACCCTCAAGTCCTCACAAAAAAAACAACTAACTATAGTAGAATGATTTTGAACTTACCTAGTGTCCATCCCTTTGGTTCTTCTCTCACCATTGCCTCCTTCTCGGGTCCCTTTTGTCTTTCATCCAAGATGGCCACCGCTGTTTCAGACTTGCATAGTCTGCAAGTCTGAGAAGCACCCCCTCCTCCATCACTGCCCTCTAATGGACCAGCGCTGATGGCGTCAGCACTGGTCCATCTCTACTGACACTTCAGAGGGCAGTGGAGGAGGAGGGGGCGTGTCTCAGACTTGAAGACGACGCTCCCTATGCAAGTCTGAGACAGCAGCGGCCATCTTGAATGGAAGACAACACGGATCGAGAACGAGGCAACAGAGACAGAAGAACCAAAGGGATAGATAAATTAAAAACAACATTCTACTATCGTTATTTATTTTATTCTGTGGGGACTGGAGGGTCGCTTTAAAGTCCACTTTTTAACATGTCACTTTTAGGTCCAACCTTCCATGCTGAATATTTCTTAGTATATCTTTATATCCTCTGCATACTAAAACATGACAATCTGACTACCCTGCAGCTAATACTAGGGAAGTTCCCAAGCTTCCTGCATAAAATTTTTTATTGAGTTCAATATATAAATCGTATGCAATATGCCCCCTTTGCTGTTGGCTGCAGACAGAATTTAATTTTTTTACTCCATGTGCATGCCGGAAATTTGGAGGGCTGTATCAGAAAAATTTAGCTCTAATCCTTAAAAGGTACATTAAGAAATGGATTAACATATTATTTTGGACCCATTTACATTAAAACAAACCTCCCACTTCTTTTTAGTAGGCTTCGTTTAGACGAGGCTGAAAATTCCGCTGCGGAGCATAGGCTGCGGTGAGGAATTTGGTGTCCGCAGCATACAATGGATGTTGCGGACCAGTGGCGGACTGGTTGCGGACTCATTGCGGAAGTTCTCCATTGACTTCAATGGAGATTCTAAATTCCGCAATGAAGTCCGCAGATGTCATGCACATGTTATGTGTGCTGCGGATGCGTATTGCTTTTTTAACATGACATTTCTTCATTCTGGCTGGACCTATGTATTTCTAGGTCTACAGCCAGACTGAGGAAGTCAATGGGGCTCCCGTAATTACGGGTGACTATGTGTGTGCACCCATAATTACGGGAGCGTTGCTAGGCGACGTCAGTAAATAGTCACTGTCCAGGGTGCTGAAAGAGTTAAGCGATCGGCAGTAACTGTTTCAGCACCCTGGACAGTGACTACCGATCACAATATACAGCAACCTGTAAAAAAATAGAAGTTCATACTTACCGAGAACTCCCTACTTCTTTCTCCAGTCCAGCTTCCCAGGATGACGTTTCAGTCTAAGTGACGGCTGCAGCCAATCACAGGCTGCAGCGGTCACATGGACTGCCGCGTCATCCAGGGAGGTCGGGCTGGATGCCGAAAGAGGGACGCGTCACCAAGGCAACGGCCGGTAAGTAGGAAATTCTTTTACTTTCACTAGGGAAAGTGCTGTCCCTTCTCTCTATCCTGCACTGACAGAGAGAAGGGAAGTACTTTCACCGCAATACGCAGCAGCCAGTCCGCATCAATTTACTGCACATTTTGGGCAGATCCGCCACAGAATCTGCAACACAGATTCTGTGCGGCATTGATGCGGACAGTTGTGGAGGAAAACCGCCACGTGGGGGCATGCCCTAAGTGTGCAAACAAGTCTTAAATTTCGATGGATAAAATAATTCTTTAAACTATTCATGTGCTAAAAAAAAGTGGTCATTTGTTTTTTTTTTGGTCTGTATTAGCAAAATAGTTAAAACCACCTGCTGCTGACAGGTGTCCCACTGACTTCCCCTCATTATTTTCCGTATCAAGTGTCCCTTTGCGTATTTTGCCCTTCTACAGTTTTAAAATGTTTTCTTTTTTTTTCTTTCATCCCATGTGTAATTACAATCAAATAAACCGCAGGCAGCCTTTAAAAGATGGCACGCATCATGCAGAAAATTCCTTTCATCAAATAGTTCAGAAAAGGAAAAGGAAAAACAGAACAGCAATTTAATATTTTAACACATTTCTTGCCAATGAAGCTACTCCCCATTTTATAAATTTTTTTCATCCTTGCATCTTATTAATTAGAATTTGAAATCGGAATGTTAAATTTGAAAATTTAAGTTTATTATAGTTGGCTTTCTCTTTTTGATAATAAATCACAAATGACACATAAAAACAGACGTATTATGTGAATTAAGAATTAGTGTAAACAAATGGAAATTTTTGAGCATGGATCGGGGTGGTGTGGGATGATTGTGCGAGCCTCCTTTTCATCGACGTTCCACTTGTTGCAAACTGAGATGGACAGAATCCTTGAACTGAGAGACCTTGGCTTATCACTCCTGCAGATCGCTACGCGCCTAGGCCGAGATGTCCGCACTGTTCAACGTTGCGTGTCCCGGAGGTTGGGAGAGCAACAACAATCAGGAGGTGAACCTCTGCACGGACGATTCATCTGATTGGAGGAATGGCATGTAGTGATCCATTCTGTACTACAAGTGAAAATGGATGTCACATCCCAAGCTTGGAGTGGCAACCAGTGTTGACACAAACCATAAGAAGGCGTTTGCACAACATTGGGCTACGAGTCAGACGTCCAGTTACAGGTGTTCCATTGACCACATGCCAACTTGAAGGTAGATGACGCCACATGTGGCGGATGATATCCGTCGTGGCAGATGACAACAGACGTGGTGTACGACAGTAGACGTGGCAGATGATACCAGATGTGGTGTATGACAGTAGGCGTGACAGGTGGCACAACATGACTCCAACACTAGATAAGGCTTAAGAACAAATACAGCATGGGATACACTGTACAGGTAGCAGGGCCCGGGAACACTGCGAACAGGATACGACCATGGGACCATTTGCTAGGACTAACATGGGAATGCACAACAATGCTCAGGCAAGGAGTGAAAGGGCAGGGCCCTTTTTATAGTCCAGGGTGATCTGTGGATAATTAATTATTTATTTACATGAACATTTATTTTACCTAGTGGTCACTGCAGAGCAGAGCGGAGGCATGTGCTGGCGTCTCCAGGGAGGGAGACGTTGGTAGGAGGAGAGAGGTCTGCCGTCGCGGCCGTCAGCAGGTAAGGGGAGGCAGTAGTCCGCGACCGCGGTAGTTACATCCTGCTTTTGTCTGGGACATAATAGCCGGAGATTGGTCTGGAGACCACGTGGGCAATGCCATGAAGAGGCCTTCACAAGGGAACGTCACACCGGTCCTACTCATAGGATTATTGTGTGGGGTGGCAAAATGTATGGTAGCCAGATCCTCTAGTCTTTCTCGAAAGAATCCCAGAAGGCGTTTTTCAACAGGACAACGCCAGGCCACATTTTGCTCGTGCTACTGTGAGCAGCTGGCATGGCCTAAACATACTACCATGGCCTGCAGCATCTCCAAACTGGTCTCCCATTGAGCACATCTGAGACGTCATTGGTCAGCAATTGCAAAAGGAGCTGTCAGGAGCCAATCTTGATGATTTGCCTGCCCAAGTGCATTCAACGTGGCATAACATTCCTCAGACAACCATTAATAACCTCATTGATATCATGCCAAGGCGTGTAAGCGTGTGTATTTCTGCGTGTGGTGCTCATACTCGATAATGAAAAAATCAAGATGTTTGGAGTATTTTATTTCCATTTTTTATAATTTGCATATAATTAACATGTCTACCGATCCTGTGATTTCCACAATTCCAAAACTTTTCCTTCTTGGTGTTGTAATTTCAATGTTGAGGAGTGTATATTACCTAAGGGAAATAAAGAAATAAAAAAAATTCATTCATTCATTAAAAATATACAGTTAATCTTAGCCTTGTGGTTAAAAAACAGGACTCATGGGGCGTTCTAAGAACTAATCAGGCGTTCCCCAATTGGCACAACAGTAAGAATTATCGTTCTTACAATAAGGACAGCAAAATGATTTCCACCTGCTCAAAGATGCTTGACATTGAGGAGGGCACAATGTAGACAAATCTAGGAACTATAGACTGCTTTACCCACCCTGACATAAAGATTCTTTGAGGTAAGAATGGAAGTAGGGGTTTCCGGTAGAGGTGTGGGACTCGCATCTATCAGACATCTTTGGGCATATCCTGTGGATATGCCATAAATGTCTGTCATGAGACAACCTCTTTAACTATAAATGTTGCAGAGGTTGTGGTTGAACACAAGGCCCTGGAGTCCGAGACTGCCCAACAGGTCCGTCATGAGAAGACCATTACTGTAAATGGCACCTGATAATTCGCCCTATTGCAGATTTTGATTGGGCCCAGAAGCTTCAAATTAAATTTCTGGATGTACCGCTACATTTCATTATGACTGAGCTAGTAGAGATGGAAATTTGGAAATTTTAACATAGAAGACCAAGTCTGCGTAAAGATAAGAACTGACTGGCACAAAAACGTTGTATCCCACATTTCGTCTGCCGTTTTTTTTGTTTTTTTAAGCCGTATCCCTTTACATGTTCATATTACATATTTTCTCATGAAATCAAGGGTCACGGCTCTGTACTTTGTAGTGCACTGCTCTTGACTACCCTTGTAACACTTTTTAAAGGATACAAGCGAATGAAACCATTTTGCTTGTCTTACCTACGTTTAATTAGCAAATTCCCGCTCCCTCTCTCTCTCGCTTTGATATATATACAACATAACATATTTTCTTCTTTTAAACAGAAAATTAATTTTTCAGGCATGTTGGAGGAATCCTGTGTTTCTTTACATGTAATTAGGTCTTCTGAGATGCATCAAATAGAGAAGGATGACACAACCAATCGAACAGCAAGTAATACTTAAGCAAATACTTTTTGCTTTATTCAACTTTACCTTTTAAAGTTAGATATTGGAGTCTCCAGAGCTATAGTTGAAGGAGAACAGTTTGGATTTGAAGACACCAGGATATTTTTGAAGCCACTTTTACAAAGTAGCTTTCATCTTGCGGAAAGTTTTTCAAAGCATTAAATAAAGAACAATTTGATAACATAGTAAAATCACGAATTAGAGTAAATGTGTACATAAAAATGTGTAACATGATTATCTACATCTTTAATTGTCACATTTAGGGATTATAGTGTTGGCCAGGAAAAAAAAAACAAAAAAAAAAAACAGCTTCTACAGCAAATGGTGGAAGTGAGAGAAGATAATAGTTTTGGGAGCACACAAGTCAATAAAAAGTGTTGTTAAACTTAATTATAAAAGTGCAGAAGTGGCAGACACTTTGCTTCAGCATTTACTTTTTTGTCATACATTTGGATCATGAAAGAAGATAATGAGGTCTCAGCATGTTACCTATTCTGCTCGGGAAGAACTTGCAAGTCAATGTTGAATAACCTCCGTTTCAATCATTCTTCGTCATTTGAAGTCGATCTCCATCAGAACTTTGTTACTAAACAAGTTCTGCTTCTTTTTTAAAGACGTATTACAATGTGTGCTACTAGTATAAATTATAGTAGCAGGAAAGTGACAAATTGGAACATAGAGGGACACATTTTTGGAGTATTTTGGGGGATATAATGATGTATACTGTGTGCATGTGATTAAATGGATACTAACTTTTCAAACAACTTATGCAGATCTAATAGTATACCTGATATAAAACAACTTTAGAATTTACTTACTGTTAAAATGTAGTTGTTTTATCCATGCAAACTCTGTGTGACGTTACTGCCACTAGGTGTCTCCCTTCCTGTAATCTGCTCCCCACCCCCTGTTCTCAAGCATTTTCCGACACTGATTACAGAGCAGAATTGACGAATGCAGTAGATGGGGATGTGTTTCTTCACTGCCTGGCTATACATTTTCTATGGAGCAAGAGGAGGAAGCATAGTCTAACCCAGCAACACACACTGCATGTAAGTATATGGAGAGGGGAGCAGGAGGAGGGAGCAGAGAGCGAGAGAGTGACTTAGCAACACATGGTGCATGTAAGTCATTGGAGGGAAGATGGGTGAGCAGGAGGAGGAAATAGGAGCAGAGAGAAACACACAGACACGATGGTAAGATTTCTATGTTACACCAGTGCTGGATTCTCAGCTACACTACTCATTACGGCCATATAATCTAATCCATACTGCTGCAGCTTTTTATGTATGTGGTAGATATAGATAGGAGAGCAGGATTCTCCTCTTCCCTGTGTGCAGTGCATAGAAGACATGATAGCCATTAGGCTCTGCCCACTAGCTTTGAGAAAACAAAGAATTAGAGATAGACCATGCAGAGGGGAAAACTGCTAAATAATGCCACGTACAAGTCGTATAATGGCTAGAAAGAGTGTTATTCCTCGTGTACATACATATGGCGGCTTATTCTGCCACTTTGTGATTTATGTTAGCTATTATAGCATAGTTATGGGAGACGTTGTGGGTTGTTTTTATTTTTTTACATATTTATGAATAGAAAAAGCCTGTTAGTCCTGCTACCCACTGCCCACAAAGCGTGATTGACAGCTCTCACTGTATACACTTCATAGAGCATAAGCTGTCAATTACTATGTGCGTGCGGGGAAAGCAGGACTCACAGACTATATCTATCTGTCCTGGTACCATTTAAACAGCTTTTTACAATACATTATTGAATCAAATTAAAGAAAACTATATATCCCCGAGCTCAGTATTTCTGTCTATCTCTGAGCGCAGACATCTATATGTCTGTGGGTACTAACATAGGGATATATAATAATGCTAAGTAAAATACTGTCCTCCAGCAGAAGTTTTATACTTGCTGAAAAGGTTATATTTATCCAGTACCTTCACCATCTAAGTCAGGAGTAGACAACCTTTTTTGTTTGGCGTGCTGATAAAAAAAAAAAAAAATCAATGATGAAGTACTCAGTGTGCCATGCCAACATGAAAGTCATATAATACAAATTATTGCCACGTGTGTGAAATAAACCAATTAATCAGTTAATTAAGCTTACATTTGAGTATTACCCTTGTCCCTGATTTTCTTAGCAAAGATAATCCATCTGTGGTGCATATGAGGCTAATGAACACCAGCTGGGAAGGTGCACAAAGGAGAGACCGCGGCTACTGAACACCAGCTTGGAGGCGCTGCACACAGAATTGAGTGACTACTAAACAACAACACAAGGGTGCTGAACACCGGAAAAGCGGAGTGTGCCAGCAAACCCTGCCCCACGTGCCGGCTGTGGCACCAGTGCCACAGGTTGCTAACCCCTGATCTACCTTCATACCATCCACCTACACACCATCCACCTATAACAACAGAGCAAAAGTTAATTCCTTGGAATTTAACTTAAACCTCATGGCGAAGAATTTTTGATACTGTAGCGAGGCTTTGTATAGATAAGTACACATGGGAAAATGAATTTAGCTACACTTCTGAATATAATAAGTAAAAATAAGGCAATGGAATGTAATTGATATTGCTAAAATACCAGTGGACTATTCATTTATACTTCATCAATACACACCCAACAATGTGGATTTAATCATAAGGGTAAATTAATTATTAATTTTTAGAATTGACTTTATAGCTGTACAGTTAGCTGGTGTCACCTCTGCCCATTAATAGTTAATCACATCTATTTTTCCTAAAGCTATTACAAATATAAAAGCCACTAGAGGTAGATACCGCGGTCTATTAAAGTCATAATGAGAAGCAAATGGGAAAAAGTCAAGATAAAATGCTGAATTCTTTCTTTAGATTTTTTTTTCTTTTTAGATAAATAGCAAGATTCTATTTCTAAGCTGGCAAACCGGTTGCATAGCTTCCCATAAATAACAGGTTAAACTGCGTATTAACCCTTTAATGACCAATTCATTATTTATTTATTTTTATAAAGGATTAAAAAAAATCTCCCTTCAAACCCTATATATAGCTGTAGTCCTAAATGAAATCTACCCATAATAAAAGTAGTATAATAAGACAATAACTAGACATTAGGACAATAGCAAACCCATTGTAAAACTCTTTGTAAAGGATTTGCCAGACACAGGTTCTGTGTCGATGCCCGTGGGCAATCAGTCTGCACCTACTCCTATGTCTGTGAGACTGACTCCATCTTCCACCACTCAGGATGGCAGGCTTAGGAGTGGGAGAGCCTATCACAGCCTGGCCAGACGGAGCTAGTTCCCGCCCACTGTCTATTTATACCTGCCTTTCCTGTTCCTCCTTTGCCTGTGATTCTTCTATGCTTGTTTCCTGGCTTGCTGCTGCTGCTTGTACTACTGATCCTCTGCTTGTTATTGACCTTGGCTTTCTGACCACTCTCCTGCTCAGCGTTTTGTACCTCGCTCTCTCCTGGTTTGACTCGGCTCGTTCACCACTCTTGTTGCTCACGGTGTCTCCGTGGGCAGCTGCCCCGTTTCCCTAGCTTCTGTGTACCCCTGTCTGTTTTGTCTGTCTTGCACTTACTGAGCGTAGGGACCGTCGCCCAGTTGTACCCCGTCGCTTAGGACGGGTCGTTGCAAGTAGGCAGGGACTGAGTGGCGGGTAGATTAGGGCTCACCTGTCTGTCTCCCTACCCTGTCATTACACTCTTATCATGGTTCAAAATTAATTAAATTAAATTCTTTTAACTATTTGTAGCAAAAAAAAAAATTGTATGCAAATACAGCGCTATCTTTTTGAACTGGGAAAATCATTTCAGTTTTGCTCACGAAAGCAATAAAAAAGAAAAAGAAAAAAAATAGATTACATGCGGTACTTTAAGGACTGTTCTGACCATTTTTCGAAAAAAAGTACAGTATATTTTTAGAAGGGCATTTTTCTAAATATATTTATGACGGGATTCATAGGACTTCACTTTGTATGTGTACACCATAAATTGCCATATAGGAAATCTAAGCAGTTTCTATGGGACCCATGAGAAGGACAGGCTCAACTCCGGCTAACCCTATTCCGCTTTTGTTATGTGCTGTGTGAACGTGCAAAAACCTATGAAGCTGTGTAAAATCTCAATCCAATCGAGTATCTGTGGGAAGTTCTGGAAAAACAAGTCCGATCCATGTACCCCCACCTTGCATCTCGGTGCCAGATACCACAGGACACCTTCAGAGATCTTGAGGAGTCCATAAGGCACCAGAGCTGTTTCAGTTGCACGAAAGCGACACAATATTAGGCAGGTGATTTTGATGTTATGGTTAAACGGTGTATGTGCCCCCAAAGATATCCGGTTCTTCCGTATGTGCCACCTACTTAAATATCGTTGCAACTCACCATTACTCAAACCAATTGGCCGGCAGGTCCTATAGATAAACCCCTATGGCACTATTCAGAAATTTCGGTCAGTGTAAATCGCTTTTTTCTAGGGCACTATTTATATCAATCAGAGGAAGATCCTTTCCTCGATCACCGCCGGTCTATGTAAACTGATACTCACTGGACTTTAGTTGCCATTGCTTTTCTAAAGCAATTCAATCTGAGATCTTGTAATGTGCATCGTACCCTACGTCATAGTCCTGTAAGCATGCCGTCTGCACATAGCTAAAAATATACTAGCGCAGTTGACTGATCAAAATGTAATCCCTTTTAGACACATTGACCAGATGTTCGGCCATGTTCACTGCACGTTCATTCATAGGCGTTGCAATGTCATCCCTGGTGCCTGATTTCCCAGCTGTTTATTTGTGCTTCTTTTTATATATTTTTCCTGAAGGACAAGTGTATGTGAAAACCTCTAATAGAATTATATTTTAGCAAATGTGACCTAGCTGCTGTCAATGCATTAAGTGATCGAATAATCCGTTTTGTGTTTGTGTTGCTTTGTTTAACCGCTGTTCACATCATGCTGTATGTGTTTTAATAAGCAGTAGTTTTGTCTGATGCTGCAGTGAGTTTTTGGGAGAAGCTCATGCCCCTATGTTGCCCCTCTGTATTATAGTACATATTGGGACTTCTATTGATGGTCAATACAATGGATCTGTTTTACCTAAGCTATGGCAGATATGACTGATTCACTATGTAAGGCCCCATGCACAGAACCGTAGATTTCGTACATAATTACGGACCGTAATTACAGACCCATTGGTTTCTATGGCCAACGGACACCATCCCGTGTATATATGGGAAGGTGTCCGTGCCGTAGAAACCTTCCGTAAAAAATAGGACATGTCCTATTTGTTTTTTACAGACCTTGCTCCCATACTTTATAATGGGAGCATGGCCCGCAAATGCGGATGACTGTCCACGTTATCCCTGGGGACCGGTCTGTACACAGGAGCAGGGAGTTCTGGGTAAGTATGAGATATTTTTTTTACACTCACAGGCTGCAGCAGTCACATGGGATTAAACATCATTCCAGGAGGCCCGGGCAGCAGGACGTCAGAAGTATGTGTTTGTTTTAAAAACAAATTGGTGAGGTTTTTTGTCCGGAACCCCCTGCGGCGCAGAGGGTGGATACGCTGTGTGCAATGGCGGATTATCATTAGGGCGGTTCGGGCGGCCGCCCGGGGCCCAAGGCTCCCTGGGGGCCCATGGCTGGCCGAACTGCACATAATCGCATGGGCCCCCTCATGACCGGTGGCGTCGCTAGCATTATATACAAAGGGGGGAGCGCTGTGTGACACTATATACAAAGGGGGGAGTGCTGTGTGACACTATATACAAAGGGGGAGCGCTGTGTGACACTATATACAAAGGGGGGAGCGCTGTGTGACACTATATACAAAGGGGAGGGCTGTGTAGCACTATATACAAGGGGGGGGGGGGCTGTGTAGCGCTATCCACAGCGGTATGTGTGTGGCGCTCATTATAGGGGAGGATTTTGGCGCTATTTACAAGAGAGGGAGGGCCGTGTGGCGCTCTCTACAGGGGGGCTGTATGGCACTATCTATAGGGGGCTATGTGTAACGCTCTCTACGAGGGGGATGTGTGATATCTACAGGGGGCTGTGTGTGGCGCTATCTATGGGGGTGTGTAATATCTACAGGGGCTGTGTGTGGCACTATGTACAGGGGGCTGTGTGTATGTGGTGTTTTACAGTGTGTGGTATTATTATATTCAGGCAAGCAGTTTTTGGTGCTATTATATTTAGGGGCACAGTATGTGGCACCATGATAACTTTATTTTCGTTTATAGGTGTGGAAATGTTGGAAAAGTTGAGGAACCGAAGACATCTGAGTGGCAAATTCTGGAGAAATGAGTCATGGCCGGGAGAAGTTGTCATGAGCTCTGGACCGGATGGAGAAGAAAAGAGGAAAAAAAACGACTAGAATCTGAGACGTTGTCACCTGAGAATCACTAGATTTATAGAGAATCTGTGATCTCTCCTGACATGTTTATTATAGGAAATCCTTGTATCTCACAAAGTCTTTCTGCAGTCCAGAAATGATAGACAATTCCCCTTGTCAGGAGGATGTGTCCCAGCACAGTGTGATCCTGTCAGTATGTAGGGACCCAGCCCTGTGACAAGGGGAATCGTAACACCCATTTGTTAATGGTTGCCCAAAAAGGTAGTGTTAAAAATAGTTACAGCAGGGCGGCGGTGCGGAAGGGGGGCCCAAGTTTGGGTAACAGCCCAGGGCCCATGGTCTACTTAATCCGCCACTGGCTGTGTGCCTTTACATAGCATATCAGCCCTGTGTGATCATAGCCTTATGGTCTCTTTTGTTAGGTTTCCCATAAGTCATAGGTTTTGTTTTGCCAATACTGCCTCTTGTGGCCGATTTATTGACTAATCTTACTGTAAAGAACTCTTTTCTACATTAAAGATGGAACTGCCTTTTCTCTACACGTAAATGATTTCCCCTGATTTGTTATACAGTACTTAGAATTGATAAACTTTTGTGGTGAAAAAATTTTAATGGCCCTTTTTTTTTCTTCTACATTTCTTGCAGAGATGTACCTTAGAAGGCAATATAAAACCAGGGTCAGAAACCCCATTGACCATGATCCAGCCCTTATACAACTTATTTGTTTGCATGTCGTCTAATCTCATATGTTTGTTTTCTCCAAGACTCTGCCCTCCATTAAAGTAAATGGACATCCCAGACCAGATCCCTAAATTAATTCAGACACCATACCTCAAAATTCATTGAGACGTATTAATAAATTCGGACCCCAGACTAGACACCTACATTTACTTGTAGCTCCTCGTTGCAATGCTCATCACTCCTGGGTGGTGTCGGACACAACACTGTATACACAGTGTGCCCCAGAGAGTTACTGTGCCACCAATACTGTGTCCAAGAAAAATACTGTGCCACATACATGACCACTGAGATATACAACAATGGTACTTGTCAAGGGGTGGGATATATTAGGCAACAAGTGTGATCAAAGCGGGAAAAATGGCCAAGCATAAGATTCTGGGCAGTTATAATATTCTAAATGAGTTTAACAAGGGCCAAATTATAATGGCTAGACGACTGGGTGAGAGCATCTCCAAAATTGAAGATCTTGTGAGGTGTTCCTGGTATGCAGTGGTTAGTACCTTGCAGAATTGTCCAAGGAAGGGCAACCAGTCAACTGGCAACAGGGTCACGGGTGCCTAAGACTCATTGATGCTCGTGGGGAGTGAAGGATAAACCGTCCCACAGAATAGCTATTACAGAACAATTGCTATAATAGAACAGACAGTGCACTGAATTTGGGGCTGCGTTGCCGCAAACCGGTCAGTGTGCCCATGCGGCCCCTTGTTCGATGACAAAAACACCTTCAATGGCCATATGAGCAAACTGCACCATGGAGCAATGGAAGAAAATGGTTTGGTCTGATAAATTACGTTTTCTTTTACATCATGTGGAAAACCAGGTGTGTGTGCGTCGCATATCTTAGGAAGAGATGGTACCAGAATGCACTATGGAAAAAACACAAGCCGGCAGAGGTAGTGTGATGCCCTGAGCAATGTTCTATTGGGAAACCTTTTATCCTGACATTCATGTGAGATTTACTATCACATTTCACGTACATAAACATTGTTGCAGACCAAGTACACCTTTTCGTGGCAACAGTATTCCCAAAGGCAGTGGCCTATTTCAGCAAATTGTTCAAGAATGGTTTTCGAAATGTGACAAAGTGTTCAAGGTGATGACTTGGCCTACAAATTCCCCAGATCTCAATCCAATCGAACATCTGTGGGATGTCCTGGAAAAACAAGTTGGATCCATGGAAACCCCACATCGCAACTTGCATCGCGGTGCCAGATACCACACTACACCTTCAGAGGTCTTAAGGTGTCCATACAGTACCATGACGCGTCAGAGCTGTTTCAGTTCCACGAAAGGGACTTACACAATATGAGGCAGGTGGTTTTGGTGTTATGGTTGAACGGTGTATGTGCCCCCAAAGATATACGGTGCTTCTGTATGTGCCCGCAGAGTTATACTGTCTAGACCAGACCCCTAAATTAAGTCATACCCCACAAGAGACCTTACAATTAATTCAGACCCCCAGACCACATCCCACAAAATTTTTCAAACACCAGACCAGACTGCATATACTTACCACTCCTTACTGCAGTCTTCTTCAATCCTGGGCAGTGTCACAGACAACATCCTGACACCGGTCTTGTCAGGACCACGTGTGTGGTTGCACCTGGAATGTAAGAGGACCCCTCCTCAAGTGTGAAGAATGGCAAGTTAAAACTTCTCCTCAAAAGCTGAACCCATTTCTGGACTACTCATCTCTAATTATAAATGGCACATGGCAGAAGTATCTGACTGCCCACCAGAGGACTCGAGGATCCTCTGGTGGGCCTAGGCAGCGATGTAACAGTCAACCGGGCAGGGAGAAGGGGGTCCGCCAGTGACCCTGGAACCCCCTAGGCGTGACTATGGCTGAGAACAGTGCTATTGGTACTCTGACCTACCACTAAATCTTGTAAGCCACAGATTGTTTAAGACCAATCGCCTACTAATTGACAAACATGGAGAAGGCCGGACAGATCTAAGAAGTGCACAGTATTTATTCTTATTGGGTCAATGAGTGACTAAAGACAGTTCTCCGTAACCTACAAAGTGTTTGACTACAGTTTCAATTCCGGTCCCCGGCTACAAAAGAGCAATTTATACCTACGGATTTGACACTGTTTCTTCTCAGTGAATATATCCTCCATATTTAAAGCGTGAAACCTGAAACCCTTGGTAATATGCATAACATGTGAAGCAGCTGGATTATCATGGGCGATACACATGAAGCTATTGCCCAAGTATTTTGCACTTTGATTTTTATTGTCGTCAAGATGCTCTGGAGATTACATTGCCACCATACTGTATAATGATTCTCAGTTACAATATAAATTCCATCAGCAAGGCCAGATATGAGTTTGCAGTAAGTAAAATAAACTTGAAGCCAAACTTTGTTTTTCTTCATACATGCAAAAAAAAAGAAAATTCTGATAAAGAGATGTGCTGTTGTAAAATGCTCCATGTTGTGCCCTATTTACATGTTAATAGGGCAAGGACACACCCGAAATAATTCTCCTGCTGTACGACTGCTGGTACATGAGAACATGTCCTTCTGCGTCCTGTCTTTTACTGACATACAGTGTGGGAGCAAGAGTCTGGAAGGAATTAACCGGTTAAGGACCGAACAATTTTTTTATATTTCCCTCTTTGCATCCCGGCGCTCATAACTTTTTAATTTTTTGTCTGACGTAGCTGTATGAGACTTTGTTTTTATGCGGGACGAGTTGTACTTTATGTAGGTACCATTTTTTGTTACATTTACATTATAGTTTCATTTCTATACATTTTTATTTTGGCAAAACTTAGAAAAATAAGCAGTTCCGCTGCAGTTTTCATTATTTTTTTTTTACACCATACACCGATCATCATAAATAACATTATGCATTTATTGTACAGGATGTTACGGACGTTACGATACCAAATATGTATATATTATTTAATGTTTTGGGACTTATATTTTTAAAAAGTTTCTTTATTGTAAAAAAATGTGTATTTATGTGTTTTTTTTACTATTTTTTTTATTTAACAAAACTTTTTTTTATTTTATTAATTTAACTTTTTTTTTTAATCCCATAATCCCATATAAGAATTTTTGATTTTTTATTATGCCAGTACATTAGCGTGTGTACTGATAGTTACATAGTTACATAGTTTGTACGGTTGAAAAAAGACACATGTCCATCAAGTTCAACCAAGTAGGCAGTTGTTAGGACATACCTAAGTATGCCCTAACAACAGGAAATATGGTCAGACAGCCCTGGGGTCCTTCAATGGACCCTGGGCTGTCTGCCCATACCAGGTATAGCCATTGTTCACGTCACAGGGATCTTCTGTGACGCGATCAAAGGGGAGACCCCCTTTTCACTTTAGCTTTGAATGCTGAGATCAGCTTTGATCGCGGCATTCAAGGGGTTAACGGCAGGGAGAAGAGATTTCTCTTCTCTCCACCGATAGAGCAGGGCGTGCGGCTGTGTATCACAGCCGTTACGGCCACTGCCCCGCTCATCGTAGCGCGCAGACACTGGTTGTCACACAGGAGGAGAATACTCGTCCTAATGTGCCAAGTACCCGCCACTCAGGACCAGTATATGTGTGATACTGTCTGTTGGGGCCTGTATCTAAGCCTACCACATGGTAGGCTTAGATACAGGGCCACAGCAGACAGTAATGTTATACTTACCCTCCTTTTCAGCAGAGGTCCTGACGCCATCCAGCGTTGCGACATTGTGCATGGCGCACAGTGCTGTGACATCATGATGTCAAAGACATCGGAACCTCCACTGCGCTGGGAACGAGGAGGGTGCTATAGTAACAGGGGCTCATGTAGTTTATTACATAGGCCCCAGTTACTATAGTAACTTTTACTAGATGAGGTTCAGGGGGCCGTGGGCCCCTCTGGCTACAGGGCCTGGTCGCAGTTGAGACCGCTGCGACCCCTATAGTTACGCAGTTGCTGCGGGCCCGTTTAGCCTGGGCTCCTGACGGCAGTATCATCTGTACTGCTCTGATGGTGGCCCTACCTTTGCAACTATTTTTATTTTGTTCCAACATAGTAAGGAGCTAACGTTTCAGAGAATTCTAATTAAAAATATCCTATTGTTTCGTGTATACAGCCCGCGGCCATTGAGCGCCGCAGGCAAAAAACGCTTTCTCTACCTCCCATTGATGTCAATAGGAGGTCAGAGACGTAAACTCCCGAAGATAGGGCATGTCACTTCTTCTTCCCACGAGTCGGTTTTACCACTTGTAGGAAAAAAACACTGGGAGGCGTTTTCGGCTGTTTTTTTAGTGCGTTTTCTGACATGGTTTCCGCGTCAAAAAAACGTGTAAAAGAAACTCAGTGTGAACAGGGCCTAAGGATCCACTAATCCAGGCAAAGAGGCTCTGTTTCATAAGTCAATATTATCACTGGAAGGTGCAGAGTACCAAAACATAACTTTTAATGAGACGCGTCATCAGATGCCAAGGCCAAAGGCGTGTAGATATCCAAGCGTGTTGGAATTAACCCCTTCCCGACATCCGCCGTATATATACGGCGCACGCCGGGTGGGGGAATATGGAGCGGGCTCACGGGCTGAGTCCGCTCCATAGAGCGAGTGTGTCGGCTGTGTGTTACAGCCGACACTTCCGGGTTATGAGCGGGATAACCCGTTAAATGCCGCGTTCAATAGAGATCGCGGCATTTAAATTACTAAAAACAGGGGGGCGACCCCCTGTAACATCTCAACGGCCCCCCCGCGGCGAGATCGGGGGGAGCCGTTGCTTTACACGGCTGCCTGGGTGTCTGACGAAGTCCCCCAGGTCCGCCATCTTGGTACTCCTATGAAGCTCTGCCTCCGGCAGGGCTTCATAGGAGACTGTCAGAATCACGATATACTGCAATACATTAGTATTGCAGTATATCGTGCAAGCGATCTAACGATCGCTGGTTGAAGTCCCCTAGGGGGACTAATAAAAAATGTAAAAATGAGTTAAATAAAGTTTTTTTTTTGTGTAAAAAAATAAATAAATATTAAAAGTTCAAAAAACCCCCCTTTTCCCATTTTCCCCCTAGAGCATAGTAAAAAATTAAATAAATAAACATAATTGGTATCGCCGCGTCCGTAAAAGTCTGAACTATCACAATATATCATTATTTAACCGCATGGTGAACGGCGTAAATTTTTTTTTTATTGTAAACGCCAGAATCTCTATTTTTTGTTCACCTAATCTCCCACAAAAAATGAAATAAAAAGTGATCAAACTGTCACATTTACACCAAAATGGTATTTTTAAAAATGACAGCTTATCCCGCAAAAAATAAGCCCTTATACCACTTAATCGACGGAAAAATAAAGACGTTACGGCTCTCGGAATTTGGCGAAACAAATACATTTTATTTTTTACACTTAGGTTTTTACTTGTAAAAGTAGTAAAATATAGAAAAACCTACACATATTTGGTATTGGCGTAATTGTATTGACCCATAGAATAAAATGAATATGTTGTTTTAATTGTACAGTGAATTCCATAAAAATGGCGCGCAAAACACCATGGCGGAATCGCTGTTTTTTTCATTTTCTACCCCACAAATAATTTTGTTCCCGTTTCCTAGTACATTATACGGCAAAGTAAATGGTGCTATGAAAAACTAAAACTTGTCCCGCAAAAATCAAGCCCTCATAGTACTATATCGACGGAAAAATAAAGGCGTTATGGCCTTTGGAAGGTGGGGAGGGAAAAACGAAAATGAAAATCTGAAAAAGGGCTGCGGCATGAAAGGGTTAATACACACACTTGCTTTATTTTTTTCTGCCCAAACCCTGCTTTCTTTTGTGGCAATACCCAGGCTTGCTAGTCAACCTCTCTACTGAAGAGTCCTGGATGACGCGTCAAAATTACAGGGGTACATTATGGACAGGTTCTAGCAAAGACCTGCTTTTTTCAGGGCGATCACCCTATTTCTCATGAAGGGCAAGAATAGAAAAAAGGGTAGGGCCTTTTTTGTTCCTTTTTTTTCTCCCCCAGAAGTACATAGTTACCTTCCGTACAGTATACATCTATAAGAACGCTTCAATTACGGTATAGAGTATACATCCAAAGTGCGCCTGAATTACGGTAGGAACTGGATATTTATTTTTTGAACTTTACATTTTTGGTTCTTTATTTAATTAGAATCATGGTGACATAATAAAAGCTCATTAAAAGTAATAGTTACAGACCACGGGCAAATGATGTGTGTAGTCTGATCCTGCAGGCAAATTCCTCCCCTGCATCTTAAAACCTTACTACTACATCCACTTCGAAGAAATCTCGAAAGGAAAAATTTGTATAAATTGCCATTTTACTAATGCACCACAACTAAGAAACACATTACCAAGAGTTTTAATGGTGCAAAGCTTAATGGAAAAAGGAAAACTGAACAGGAAGGATTTCTGTCCCATTTAGAACAAATTAGCTCATGACATAGGGGATTTTGGTCTTGCTCTGTAGCAAAAAGGGTATACGAGGATTTTTTCGATTTTATTTCTCCCCTTAGACATATGTAATTCTTCCAACCTAAGAAAGCCTGTTGGGTAAAGTTAAAATTGAATAGCCACAAAAGACAACTTACCAAATTGATATCATTTTAAAAATTAATAACAAGGAGGCTACATTTAAAGACTATGTACACCTTTGAAAACTGAAATCAGTGTGATTGGTGCAAGTTTGTAATAATTATTTTTTTTTAAATAATTTTTACTTTTTGAGCTACAGCTGCTTTGTATCCTGTATACAGAGCAGCTGTATCTTGTGCTGAGACCTGAATCCGTCAGGTCAGCGGGACTGACGGGTTCAGTGACAGCAGCTCCTGCGTGTCTCATACAGAATCCACCTGTTATCCATCACATCTAAGTTATGAACTTAGTTGTAATCGATAACTGCTCGATCATGCGAGCTGTCCATATTCCACATCCTCAGTCCATATTCAACAATCAGATGTTATACTGTATATGGCCAGTCTTCAGATTTAGAAACAGTCTAGCAACTGGAGAAAAAAAACTTTCCCTTTTCCCTAGGAGTAACCAATGTCACTTTGACTTTGGGTCGGACTGGCCCACCAGAGTACCAGAGGATCCTACGGGGCCCAGGCTCTGACACAATCATGGGACCCAAAAGGTCTAGCAGAAGACATCTCCATTTGGAGCTAACTTGGGAGCCAAGCACTTGCCACTAGGGTCTATTTCTTATGACCAATGAGACCTTATTGATGATAAGTGTACAAGTGGATGTGCACATATTCTGTACAGATGGTGAGTGGACACTCAGAATCATTCCCTATGGTGGGCCCAATGGACCCCAGTCCGACGCTGCTTTGACATGTATGGTCTTGATCGCTTCAAGAAAAAACAAGAGGATGCACCATGACCTATGTGATATGCATCTATTTTGGAAAATATTTCTGGGGTTGTAGTAGACAGACTTAGACCTCAGGCATATTCTAAAAGAGATCTGCGGCTGTAATATGGACCCTAAAATGCGATCATATTACAGCCATGTGAAACCCACCCTAAGTTAAAGGGTAACTAAACTTTTCAAAAACGTTTGACATGTCATAGTGACATGTCAGAAGTTTTGAGCGGTGTGGGTCCGAGTACTGAGACCCCCACGTTAACCAAAACGAAGCGGCAGATGCGCTTGGGTGAGCGATGTGCCGCTTTGTTTCTGATCTGCTTGCCTCGGAAACTGAGCGAGCGGTGTATGGACTCATAGACTTTTTACTGAGCTCGTACACCACTCAGAAACGAAGTTGCACAGGGTGAGCGCTTCTGTCACTTCATTTTAGTGATCGGTGAGGGTCTCAATGCTCGCACCCCCACCAATCAAAACTTCTGACATGTCACTATGACATGTCAAACATTTTTTAAAGGTTTAGTTACGCTTTAAAGGCTTAAAAATTCTGTAAATCTGCTTTTCCGGTTCTCAGCATGATACAAAAGCCTGTGAATACAAACAAGGTCTTTATCAAGATTTGTGCAAATTGTGGATATAAAATATATCCATTTGTTGTTATCTCAGGAAATACACATTTTCAGTTTGAGGAAAGTGTTTATTTTCACACAAAGATATCAGGTACGTGGTGTCGATTTTTTCACTAACGTGGCTGTCCAAGGAATACCAGAAAAAGCTGGAGAAATCGGGATGAGATAGTACATAAAGATACACCTGATAAGCAAGGTTGCTGTTTATGATAAAAGCTGCTGATCAGAATATCGCACAACTCGAGAAGTGTCAAGAGGTGATTAACGCCTTCAAGCTTCATCTGGCACACAATTGCTAAAGCGGCTTCGTGCATTTATCAGCCAAATTATTTCTCAAGACATCACTTAGGACATGTCACGTTTTGCTAGGGTAGAAGAAAAAAAAAAGCCCTTCGAGGTATTAATGCGTGTACTTCTGAGCAAGAGACTGCCAATTCTCACCCTTCAGCTCACCGTATGTGACCATGTGTATTTGCTCCTGTTGCCAGATCCTTTATCTTTGTGTTTCTTTCTATTATATGTAAAGATCAAAGATCCAACGTAAAAAAGGTTTGTCATGATACTTATGTAAAATCTTTGCTGACTCCAAACGAGGCAATCAGAATAAATCCTTGGATTAATTAACTATTACCATCCCTCTAATACAGATACCTTGTAATGTTATCTTTTTCAGACCGTTTTTAAATTAATTTAAAGGAAATGGATCATAAGAAAAAAAAACTCGCCACTAGAGCAGTTATAATAGGTTCACACTTCCTAAAATCTGTAGTTCATTTGTCAGCTCTGCTGTATAGATTGGGACAGAATGAGCAGAGTCATTTCATTATCATTAGCGAGTGGGAGATTTAATCACAGATATAATGTACTGTTAGATAAAGCAAGATACCAACACTAGACACACAGATAAGGCATCTCCCCTGACACTATCTGGTCTCTGGTGGAGGGGACTGTACTCCATCGCTTCCCGGAAACTGTACTATTCTATGACATTTCTCTGTCAATTCACTATCATTTATTGCAGCTACTATAAAGCACACACACACACACACACACACACACACACACACACCCTTCTGCATACTCTTTAAAGCCAATACCAGAAAAAAAAATGCGTTCTTCCAATATGGCTGCCACAGGAAAATTTTTAAACAATAAAAAATAAATAGCTACAAGATTTAAAAAAAAGAACAAACCCATTGGGGCAAATTTTACTAATGCTGCCTAATATTTAGAGAGCGTAAACTTAAACCAGGCAGTCAGAAGATGCTCCAAACTTTTTATAGTGGCGCATGTCACATTCTAAATTAGGCGCATCTTGCTAGTCATGTTAGACACTTTTTTACTTTTCCTTATATTATCTCTTGGTTGGCTTAGTTTCTGCACCAATTTTTGCACCATTATTTCTCTTCTACAAACTTACATCTAATTAATTAGATACATAACACGTTCCCGTTAAGTAATTAACTATTACAACACCCTGTGGCAGAGAGTTCCACAAAGTTACTGCTCTTACAGTAAAGAATCACCATCCATGTTGAGGTAGAAACAGTCTTTTCTCTAGACGTAGTGTATGCCCCCTTGTTATAGTTACAGTCCTGGGTATAAATAGATCATTAGACACATCTCTGTATTGAAAAAATAAACAAGGGTTCGCTCACTGCGTTTCCACTGCATTAGCCCATACATTTGTCAAGACCACGGTATGAATGGTAAAGGTGCTCGGAGATATCCCAAGAAAAAATCCTGAGTCGGCAGCAGGTATACAAGGCAATGAAAGAAGAATAACTCTTGTAAAAAATAGGTTTTATTTGGTCATTTTAAAAAACAAAACAATTTAAATAATAATCCCGGGACCACACTTACGCGTTTCAAACCTCTAGGGTTCTTAATCTAAACTATGATTAAGAACCCTAGAGGTTTTGAATGCATAAGCGTGGTCCCGTGATTATAATTTTCATTGTTTTGTTTTTTAAAATGACCAAATAAATCCTATTTTTGCTGGATACACCATTTTTCTTCTTTCACATCTCTGTATTGATCTTTATCATATTTATGAATCGCTAATAGCTGTAATTTTTCCAAACTAAATAACCCCAATTTTGATAATCTGTTTGGTACTGTAGTGATTTGAATTAGTGTTTTTAATTTATTTTTTTTAAATGGTAGGAAAAAAATTATTTAAAAAAAACGCATCAACAATAGTACGTGTGAAAACGACCCAAGTGTTGCTAATATATTTATATATATATATTTTTCACTTTAGTGTTCCTTTAAGAAGAAAAGTCCATGAGAAAAGTAAAAAAATAAATAAACAATGTTTAATAACTTGATAATGAAGAAATTTATTTTCCATGCCTCGTGAAATTGCCACAATATACCTGACACAGAGCACTTTAAATTTGCAGAGTTTCAATTTAATTTTTTTATTTATTTTGCATGTAAGATGTAACCATTCCCTTCTAATTGCTGTACCCTGAGAAAAACAAGCATATAAAACATATTGGATATCACAAAACTTCAGCACCTGGCATTCAAATTTGCTGATTCGTTTGTTGGGATAAAATTTATTTATTTAAATGTACCGTAAATTGTTCTACAGGGAGGAGAATATAATAAAGGTACAGTATTCTGCTGCAAATAATATTTCTTGTATCATCTTAAATTTTAACTGATGTAAAGATAATTTTTGCAACTAAATACAAATGGGGACACATTAAGAAATTTCTAATGACATCGAAAATGCATATAGAAATTAATTTTAAAAGTAAATTCAGGGGGCTAAGCAGCCACTTTAGGATGTTTCCTTTTATTATTAGGAGCAATGCTGAGTTAACATTTTTTTTTTTCCCAGGCCCGGTCGGTAAGCTGGTAAGTTTTAGGCATCAGTTTCAGTCACTCTCATGAATGGAGCTGTAATGCAATTCCTTGCGCAGAAAAAATTTAGGCTGTGTTCACACGGGGCGAATATGCTGTGTAATAGCACGCAGCATATCCGCCCTGTGCGCCGCAGTAAATTCCGGGCAAAAAAGCGCAGCAAGCTGTGGTGCAGTTTTTCGGCCGGAGTGTCCGCTGCGGAAAACTGCAGCACTTAACCAGCTTGCTAGCAGACTGGCCTCCTGGGATAACGTTTCATCCCAGGAGACCGCTGCAGACTGTGATTGGCTGCAGCGGCAGTCACATGGGATAAAGCTTCTTCCTAGGAGGCCAGCCCTCTGACGTCATACAGGCCGGTCTCCAGGTATGATGTTTCATCACATGTGACTGCCGCTACTGCCTGTGATTGGCTGCGGCGGTCACACGGGTTGAAACATCATCCCAGGAGGCCGCGCTGGAGGGAGGAACACAGACTTCTGGGTAATTTTGAGATCTTTTTTCTTTTCTGAATTGTGTTTTTTGCGGCCGAACCTGCCACAAAAAACGCAACAACTGCTATTTGTTGCGGGTTTTACCTCCCCATTGAATTTAAAACCCGCAACAAATAAGCAGTGTTTACGCAAATACAATTGACATGCGACAGAATAAAATTCCGTACCGCAGGACAATTTCTGAGCGTTTTTTCCGCACAGTATTTATGCAGTGTGTGGATGAGATTTGTTTTATCTCATCCACTTTGCTGCCACTTTATTTGCTGCGGATTTACGCAACATGCGAACTGACCCTTACGGCTGTTAGGGCTAAAGCAGAAATCTGGCCTCTTCAATCTTAGGAACGATGGTGATCCCAGCAGTTGAACCCACACAGATCAGAAAGTGATGGCAAAGAATAGCGATATGCTATCACTTTCAGTGATTGAAAAGGTTATTCCCTTCCCAAGGTTATTCCAAACTCAGACATTTGTGGCATAGCCTCAGTCAAGCAAGCCCACCGGCCTCAACCAGCGAGACGGGGGTTGGATGACTCCTGTTCTTGATATAGGTGCGGGACCCGCATCTATTTGGTATTTATGGCCTATCCAGTGGATGTCTTAGTTGGGAAAACACCTTTAATGAGAGAAAATGTCTCTACCCACCACTGCAACTCTTTTTTTATCAAACTCAGGTCAGTGGCACTGACGGGTTCATTGTTAGTGGGTCCCTCGTGTCTCTGACACACAGGATCGAGTTATTATTGATCAGATCTAAGTACATAGCTTAGATGTGATCGATAACAGGTGGATCCGACCCGCTGACACTGAACCCGTCAGTCCCACGGACCTGACAGATTCTGGTCTCACCGCTAGATACAGCTGCTCTGTATACAGGATACAAAGCAGCCGCATCTCAAAAAGTTAAAATAATTTAATTAGAACGTAAAATCACACTGATATACATTTTATATATATATATATATATATATATATATATATATATATATATATATATATATATATATATATATATATATAAAAGCATATTAAACCAGGAAAACCCTGTAACAACAAATAGAACCTGTCTGCTCGCTTGAAATGTCTGTGCTAATACATTCTTTTATTCCCCATAAAATAGAAATTCTTAAGCATGTTTTCTTGTAACTCTGTATTGGGATGTTCCTCTGTTATTCCTCCTGGAAATATATTTATAAATGGAGATTAAGGTCGCCCTTGCACACTATGATATTATCCTGATTGGACAGTGTCAGACTGTATTGGAACAAGCTCTATTCACATGTGTTAATGTTAACAGTTGTCAATTTATTAAATAATTTCCAGAAGGAATAACATACGAACAATACAACACCGAGTTCTAAGAAAAGATACTCCAGAATAGTTGTTTCATGTCAAAAAAGCTAACAGGTCCTCTTTAGGAACCACCATAGAAAACGTAATTAGAGACCAGAGGACCACATTGTTTATTTTCATCTTCACCCTTTTTTTAGCTTACGTAGTTGAGACCCTTTTTAAAAAAAAAAAAAAAAAAAGGACATATTCAGCTAAGTTGAATTGTTCCAAATAGCAGTGCTGACTGCAGACTGTCCCCATAATAGGACACTATGCCACCTATATAGGAGTGCTATATATTACCAATAATATTATGCTTTTCACAACAAAAACTCCAACGACATAGCAGTGCCCACAGAGTACTTACTGTTGCAGCAGATCCTATACAAATGTGCCAGTCAGAAAAGTGCCCATGCGATTATACTCAGTCCAGTGCAGAACACACTTTTCTCCTACATGAGTATAATTCATTTTTTTAGTTCACTTAATTTCTATTTGGCAGCACTTGCCTATTGCATAGTTGGGAGGCGGCGCCAACAAGCCACTCTGCCTTGGCAAGGGTATTTAAAAAAATTGGCTAATGAAACGTTTCCCCGGGTGAAGGAAAGTGTAGCTACAACTCTGCATGTGTTTGACTTGATATTAATAGAGGTCTCAAACAATAATTTATTTGTATCCCTTATTATTAGTTACATTCAAGACACCGCAATAAATTGTATTTGCAAAAAAAGTACAATGTAGTGCTGAAAATTATCACCTATATCACCTCTCCTTTAGCTGCCACTTGCGTGACCTCTCAGGCTGTGTTTGGTTCACAGTGAAGAACATTTCACACCAGTGTTTCAGGTCACAGTTAATGTGCAAGATTACAATAGCAGCTCCTGTGCACATATAAGGCACGTGAAGAGCACGGCTGGTACATCTCTGGTAGAAAAAGACTTTAAAGCTTGTTAAGATTCAAAAGTTTTAAACTATTTGTCATCTAGCTCTATGTAGAAGTTTATAATCCCGGCAGGAAACTGGAAGTAGGAAAAATAATCCCACTAAATAAATGATGCACATAAGGAGTTGTAGGCCCTTTGTGTGCCAGCATATTTATAATATGCAGGGTCGGCCTTAGGGGTGTGTGACCTGTGTGGGCATCGTCACTCACTGACAATAAACAGGCTGTCCGGTAACTTTTCACATTAGTATCTCTGCCTCTGCTATAGACTATATTCCCTATAAAATACTGTAAAATCCTCTATGGTGGCGCCACAACCTGTCTCCTCAGCCTGCCAGTGGGCTGAGATCTGCTGTGAATACTGACTACGTCCTCACCTCTCTCTCTCTCCACTTTTATTACAAGGGGCAGTCGGGACAGAGAAGGGGGGGAAGGAGAGGGCTCACATCTTCAGAGATTGCGGGGGTTAGAGCCAGAGAGGTAGCTCAGTTTCTAGTCCTCTCTTGTGCTGTGTCCCCTTCTCTCCTGTGTCTCCCTCCTCTCCTGTGTCTCCCTCCTCTCCTGTGTCTTCCTCCTCTCTTGTGCTGTGACCTCTCCTGTGCTGTGTCCCCCTCTCCTGTACTGTGTCCCCCTCTCCTGTGCGATGTCCCCCTCTCCTGTGCTATGTCCCCCTCTACTGTGCTGTTTCCCCCTTCTTTCCTCTGCTGCCTCCTCCTCTACTGTGCTGCATCTATCTCCTGTGCTGTGTACCCCTCTCCTATGCTCTGTCCCCCTCTCCTGTGCTGCCTCGCCCTCCTCTGCTGTGCTGCCTCCCCCTACTCTGATGTGCTGCCTCCTCCTCCTCTGCTGTGCTGCCTCCCCTCTCCTGTGCTGTGTCCCCCACTCCTGTGCTGTGTCCCCCTCTCCTGTGCTGTGTCCCCTTCTCCTGTGCTGTGTCCCCTTCTCCTGTGCTGTGTTCCCCTCTCCTGTGTTGTGTCCCCCTCTCCTGTGCTGCCTCCCCCTCCTCTCCTGTGCTGTGTCCCCCTCTCCTGTGCTGTGTCCCCCTCTCCTGTGATGTCTCCCTCTCCTGTGCCGTGTCTCCCCCCTCTCCTCTGTGCTGCCTCCCCCTCCTCTCCTTTAGGGTATGTTCACACGTAGTCAACAAAAACGTCTGAAAATCCAGAGCTGTTTTCAAGGGAAAACAGACCCTGCTTTTCAGACGTTTTTTTACCAACTCGCATTTTTCGCGGCGTTTTCACGCCGTTTTCGCGGCGTTTTTTACGTCCGTTTTTGGAGCTGTTTTCATTGGAGTCTATGAGAAAACAGCTCCAAAAACGTCCAAAGAAGTGTCCTGCACTTCTTTTGACGAGGCTGTATTTTTACGCGTCGTCGTTTGACAGCTGTCAAACGACGACGCGTAAATAACAGGTCGTCTGCACAGTACGTCGGCAAACCCATTCAAATGAATGGGCAGATGTTTGCCGACTTATTTGAGAGGTATTTCCAGACGTAAAACGAGGCAAAATACGCCTCGTATACGTCTGAAATTTGGCCGTGTGAACATACCCTTACTGTGTCTCCCTCTCCCGTACTGTCTCCCTCTCCTGTGCTGTGTCTCCCTCTCCTGTGCTGTGTCTCCCTCTCCTGTGCTGTGTCTCCCTCTCCTGTGCTGTGTCCCCCTCTACTGTGCTGTGTCCCCCTGCTCTTTTTCTCTGGAGCGCCGGGATTCTCTGCTTGAAGCTCACTCACTTTCTATTCCACAACAGTTCATTAACAATCTCTCAATTTTTTAAACATACCACTGCCATATCACATGGTAGTGTTCTACAACACATACCTTAATTTCGGTAACATCATCCTTTTAATTAAGCCTAACCGGTCGGCCATGGAAATTGGCATGTACGTCCATATCATTACTTCGGTTTTTAATTGTGCTAGCAATAGGTCTAAATTTGTCTCTATATAATGATCTGGATCAGCCGAGACCTTTATTCTGAGATATTTTATTTCCCCTTCATAATGTATCACTCTTAGTGCCGTATCTTTAAGTTGTAACTTTGAATTACTGACTTTGCCCACTTCATCTCTGGTCCTGACAATGACCCAAAATTTTCCACCAGTTCCACCAAATGCTCAAGCTAAGTGTTCTGTGTCTTTCAAAAAAAATCATATCATCTGCATACAACGATCCTCTCTACATCTTGCTCCAAATTCCTCAATCTGAGGATCATTCCTTATTTGAACTGCCAATGGCTCAATCACCAAGAAAAAGAGCAAGGGGGACAGAGGAGAGTCCTGCGATGTGCCGTGGCCCAAATCCAATAATTCTGATGATGTACCATTTATACATACCTTAGCCCTTGGTTTCATGTACAACATCAATACCTACCTCACATCGACCAATTCAAACTAGTACCGAGTTGTATCTTTTATACAGTTCTATTGGTAGTTCATCTGGACATGGCGCTTTTTCTCTGGCTATACTGTTGACTGCTACTTCCTACTCGTTCCCCTGATTGGGCGATCTAGCCATTACCTTTGCTCGTCTGATGGTATTGGTCACTCCAGCGCTGCTAAATAGCTATTCAGTGTACTGTCTGAGTACCGTGCCCTAGTTGTATACAGTAGCTTATAAAATCTACATTGACCACTCTCCAGTTTCCCTTACAGTGGCGCCTCTACAGTATGACCTTGTATTTCGGTCACATATATACTTCTATACTGGTTCTTAATCATTTTAGAGAAAAATTTATTTGGTTTCCCTCGTGCTTATAATATCTTGAGCCTAAAAATTGTCCAGCCCTTTTTGTTTTCTCAGATAAATATTCGTTATGTGTCTCCAGCAACGATTCCCACTTTACCTTGAAGGGGTTGTCCAGGCAGGGGGCGGTTTTTCATACTCATCACCTATCTAGGATAGGTCATCAGTATATGATCGGTGAGGGTCTGACACTCGGACCCTGCAATTATCAGCTATTCTGGCTGCCTCCAGGCACCGAAAGTATTGCAGTGGTCGGTGCCGGAAGCAGATGGCTCCGGTCACAGCATTGCGGCCGTATCAGACCCCCACCGATCATTTACTGATGACCTATTCTATGTGCAGCATGAAAAACTGCCTCCCTTCCTGTACAACCCCTTTAAGTGTTGCTGAACTATGTTCTATATATTCTCTTTCTGCTGTACAAACTGCTTGTCTCATTGCTTCTTCATTGCTCCTAAAGCCTTTCTTAGTTATTTCGCTATACAAGAGGCCTCTGTTGAAGTCTTTGTTGGTATCTCATACGACCTTACCATCGTCTGCCTCCTTGTTATTTTCAAAGACGAAAACCATATCTGTAAGAATCTGTTCATGCAAAATAATTTGTTTCAACCAGTATAGATTAATACAGTAATCCCCACTACGTGACCTACTTTGCCTGTAATTCAACTAGTACTCGAAAGTGATCTGATATGGATTTATTTTCATATACCACCCTGACCAGGGGGACAGCTTGGTCAATTCCAAGTGCTGGGTCGATATGAGAAGAAGCGTTATATGTAACACTGTAACAGTAAAATTATTAGCTATTTGGGTATAATCTCCGCCACATTTATAACTATTTTTTCTCACCCTCATACTATAATTTTTCTCATTAGGTACGCAATTCAAGTCACCCAGGACTAGGACTGGTATTTTGGACAGTTTTGACGCGTATTCATACAATGTAATCAGTATATCTGGCCGTTGCGCCGGGGGTATATAAATGAAGCACAGAAGGCAGTAGGAGGCATTTATTACACTATTTAAGAACAAATATCTGCCATCGATATCGATTCTACCATCAATACATCTAAAGTAAATGTTCCGATAAACTAGAAGAGTGACCCTTCGATCATAGCTTGAGTGTGTTGAATGGTATTGATATCCAATCCACTTCGAAATTAAAATATTGACCTGTTCTGGTATCTGGGTTCCAGCTGTCGGACACCAACCGATTTACTATTTTACACGTCTCTGCTGGATAGGTAAAAAAATGCTGGATCGATGGGGGTCCGACCACTAAGCCCCCCAATGATCTATGAGTTTAACGGAAAGAGTCGAGTGCTGTGCTCTGCTCTTTCCATCAGTCCCATAGACTTTGAAGGAAACTGCACTGCGCATGCCCGGTCTCCACTCCATTCAAACTCCTTCCAGCCGCTGTCTTGTGGCTGGGGGAAACGAGGGAACGGGTCCCCCATTCTGGCAATCAGTGGGTGTCCCAGTGATCGGACCCTAACGTCTCCACTGGATAAGTAAAAAATGCTGGATCGATGGGAGTTTGGCCACTGAGACCCCCACCGATCTATGACTTTAACGGAAAGAGTCGAACACTGTGCTCAGCTGTTTCCGTCAGCGGGCATAGACTTTGAATGTAACTGCACTGCGCATGCCAGGTCTCCGCTCCATTCAAACTCCTCCCAGCCGCCGTCTTGTGGCTGGGGCAAAAGGGGGAACGAGGTCCCCTACTCTGGTGATCGGTGGGGGTCCCAGCAGTCAGACCCCCACCGATCTAGAATTTTTCACGTCTCCAATGGATAGGTGAAAAATGCTAAAGACTGGAATACTCCTTTTAAATACAGGTAGTACAACATAGTAGCTAGTAGCTGGGGTCATAGTCAAAATCTTGGATCAAAAACTGCTGAATCAAAGTTATGAAGAACAACTTTCAAATGTGCAAGAAAAAACAATGATAAATCTTAGGTTGATAGGAAAGAGGACAATTAAAGCAAGTGATATCGAGTCATCTGTTATGCTTAGCTCACCTTAACTTTTGCAAGATTTATTTGTTTGTAAGAGAGAAACAAAGAAATAAAATTATATTCAGCATTTTATGCAGAATACATGTATGGGTCAGCTCCAGGGTTGGCAACCTTTTTAGGACAAGTTATCCAAAATCACAAATAGCCAACATTTTTTACAGAAAAATTAGAAAACCATAATAAATAATAAAGAATATAAGTAATATACTAGTATGTCTATAGCTTAGAATAGTAATATTAACACATTAACAGCATGTACCGTGATCTCTAAAATGTTAATTACAATTACAATAATCTGTAGAAGCTCCACCAACGTAAAAAAAAAAAAAATACGGACACATAATTTTTTTTTACGAACATTGAAAAAAAAGTCCCCTCTTTTTACTGGCTGTCCATTCACTGACAGTTGGCAACCCTGGTCAGCTCTAGTGCTATGGTGGCTTTGAACCTTCAAAATGAATGTACACCGCATTCCAAATTATTATGCAAATGTTATTTTTCGCTGAATAGTCGATGCAAATGACAGTCAGTATAATCTTCAAGCCATCAACCGTTGGAGTATAATGCGAATTTTATTGAACGAATCTCCTAATGATAACAGATTTTTTTTTAGAAGTAAAAAACTCAAAATGTACTGTTTCAAATTATTATGCACAACAGAGATCAAAACATTTTAAAGGTTGTAAAGAGAACTAAAATGGTAATTTGTTGAATTTGCAGCATCAGGAGGTCATATTTACAGAAATCAAAAGCTCTTTCAATCAAAAAAAATTAACAGGCCAAGTTACATGTTAACTTAGGACCCCTTCTTCTATATCACCTTCACAATTCTTGCATCCATTGAATTTGTGAGTATTTGGACAGTTTCTCCTTGAATATCTTTGCAGGATGTCAGAATAGCCTCCCAGAGCTTCTGTTTTCATGTGAACTGCCTCCCACCCTCATAGATATTTTGCTTGAGGATGCTCCAAAGGTTCTCAATAGGTTTGAGGTCAGGGGAACATGGGGGCCACACCATGAGTTTCTCTCCTTTTATGCCCATAGCAGCCAATGACACAGAGGTATTCTTTGCAGCATGAGATGGTGCATTGTCATGCATGAAGATAATTTTGCTACGGAAGGCACGGTTCTTCTTTTTGTACCACGCAAGAAAGTGGTCAGTCATAAACTCTACGTACTTTGCAGAGGTCATTTTCACACCGTCAGGGACCCTAAAGGGGCCTACCAGCTCTCTCCCCATGATTCCAGCCCAAAACATGACTCCGCCACCTCCTTGCTGACGTCGCAGCCTTGTTGGGACATGGTGGCCATTCATCAACCATCCACTACTCCATCCATCTGGACCATCCAGGGTTGCACGGCACTCATCACTAAACAACACGGTTTGAAAATTAGTCTTCATGTATTTCTGAGCCCACTGCAACTGTTTCTGCCTGTGAGCATTGTTTAGGGGTTGGCGAATAATAGCTTTATGCACACTTGCAAACCTCTGGAGGATCCTACATCTTGAGGTTCGCGGGACTCCAGAGGCACCAGCGGCTTCAAATACCAGTTTGCTGCTTTGCAAGGGCATTTTAGCAGCTGCTCTCCTAATCCTATTAATTTGTCTGGCAGAAACCTTCCTCATTATGCCTTTATCTGAACGAACCCGTCTGTGCTCTGAATCAGCCACAAATCTTTTCACAGTACGATGATCACGCTTAAGTTTTCAAACTAATTATCACAGGTGTCTGAGATACACAATACCATCCATGAGTTTAATTGAAAAACTATTAATTAAATGTTTATGACACTTAAATCCAATGTGCATAATAATTTGGAACACGGTGTAGAAATGTCTCTTCTCCTACATTTGTTTGCAGTGCAGTGCTGGTTCATTAATAAACACATGCAAAGTAAATCCTAAACCCCATGAACATGGGACGGAAATGCTGCAGATTTTTAGTGCAGAAAATCTGCAGCAGATTATAGTCCCAGTCATGTCTATGCAATTTTGAACAAATCTCACCAAAATGCTGCAGAACATTTTCTGCATGCTGCAGATTTTTTTTGTTTGGCCCCTTTAATATATACCCATGTAGCCCCTGAGCGCTGCCTGATAGTCCATGCGCCAGTGTCCAGATATATTTACATGTGCAATATGGCGGGAATTGTTTAGGTGTGAAGAAGGTCGGCACTGTCTAGGTGTGCAGTATGTTGGCATAGCTAATGTGTGCAGTAAAATAGCGTTGTTTAGGTGTTCAGTATGGTGGAATTGTTAGGTGTACAACCTGGTGCCATTATTTAGCTATGCAGTAGAGCAGCATTGTTTAGGTGTGCATTATTTTGGCATTGTTTAGGTGGGCAGCTTTGCATCAATATTTAAATTTACATAAATTTAAATTTTTAGGTTTGCAGTATGTTGGTAGAGTTGTTGTGTACAGTATGGCATTGTTTTTGTGTGTAGCATGGCAGCATTGTTTAGGTGTACAGTATAGCAGCATTGTTTAGGTGTGTAGTATGGCAGCATTGTTTAGGTGTGTAGTATGGCAGCATTGTTTAGGTGTGTAGTATGGCAGCATTGTTTAGGTGTGCAGTATGGCAGCATTGTTTAGGTGTGTAGTATGGCAGCATTGTTTAGGTGTGTAGTATGGCAGCATTGTTTAGGTGTGCAGTATGGCAGCATTGTTTAGGTGTGCAGTATGGCAGCATTGTTTAGGTGTGTAGTATGGCAGCATTGTTTAGGTGTGTAGTATGGCAGCATTGTTTAGGTGTGCAGTATAGCAGCATTGTTTAGGTGTGCAGTATGGCAGGATTGTTCAGGTGTGCAGTATGGCAGCAGAATTTAGGTGTGGAGAATGGCAGCATTGCTTAGGTGTGTAGTTTGGCAGCATTGTTTAGGTGTGCAGTATGGCAGCATTGTTTAGGTGTGTAGTTTGGCAGCATTGTTAAGGTGTGTAGTATGGCAGCATTGTTTAGGTGTGTAGTATGGCAGTAGTATTTAGGTGTGGAGAATGGTGGCATTGTTTAGCTGTGCAGTATGGCAGCATTGTTTAAATGTATAGTATGGCAGCATTGTTTAGGTGTGCAGTATGGCATCATTGATTATGTGTGTAGTATGGGAGCATTGTTTAGGTGTGTAGTTTGGCAGCATTGTTAAGTTGTGTAGTATGGCAGCATTGTTTAGGTGTGTAGTATGGGGCAGGATTGTTTAGGTGTGCAGTATGGCAGCATTGTTTTTGTGTGTAATATGGCAGCATTGTTTAGGTGTGCAGTATGGCAGCATTGTTTAGGTGTGCAGTATGGCAGCATTGTTTAGGTGTGTAGTATGGCAGCATTGTTTAGGTGTGTAGTATGGCAGCATTGTTTAGGTGTGTAGTATGGCAGTAGTATTTAGGTGTGTAGTATGGCACCATTGTTTAGGTGTGTAGTATGGCAGTAGTATTTAGGTTTGAAGAATGGTGGCATTGTTTAGGTGTGCAGTATGGCAGCATAGTTTAGGTGTGTAGTATGGCAGCATTGTTTAGGTGTGCAGTATGGCAGCATTGTTTAGGTGTGCAGTATGGCAGCATTGTTTAGGTGTGCAGTATGGTAGCAGAATTTAGGTGTGGCGAATGGCAGCATTGTTTAGGTGTGCAGTATGGTAGCATTGTTTAGGTGTATAGTATGGCAGCATTGTTTAGGTGTGTAGTTTGGCAGCATTGTTAAGGTGTGTAGTATGGCAGCATTGTTTAGGTGTGTAGTATGGGGCAGCATTGTTCAGGTGTGCAGTATGGCAGCAGAATTTAGGTGTGGAGAATGGCAGCATTGCTTAGGTGTGTAGTTTGGCAGCATTGTTTAGGTGTGCAGTATGGTAGCATTGTTTAGGTGTATAGTATGGCAGCATTGTTTAGGTGTGTAGTTTGGCAGCATTGTTAAGGTGTGTAGTATGGCAGCATTGTTTAGGTGTGTAGTATGGGGCAGCATTGTTCAGGTGTGCAGTATGGCAGCAGAATTTAGGTGTGGAGAATGGCAGCATTGCTTAGGTGTGTAGTTTGGCAGCATTGTTTAGGTGTGCAGTATGGCAGCATTGTTTAGGTGTGTAGTTTGGCAGCATTGTTAAGGTGTGTAGTTTGGCAGCATTGTTAAGGTGTGTAGTATGGCAGCATTGTTTAGGTGTGTAGTTTGGCAGCATTGTTAAGGTGTGTAGTATGGCAGCATTGTTTAGGTGTGTAGTATGGGGCAGCATTGTTTAGGTGTGTAATATGGCAGCATTGTTTAGGTGTGTAGTATGGCAGCATTGTTTAGGTGTGCAGTATGAAAGCATTGTTTATGTTGCAGTAGGGCAGTAGAATTTAGGTGTGCAGTATGGCATCATTGATTATGTGTGTAGTATGGGAGCATTGTTTAGGTGTGTAGTATGTCAGCATTTTTTAGGGGTGCAGTATGGCAGCATTGTTTAGGTGTGCAGTATGAAAGCATTGTTTATGTTGCAGTAGGGCAGTAGAATTTAGGTGTGCAGTATGGCAGCAGTGTTTAGGTGTATAGTATGGCAGCATTGTTTAGGTGTGTAGTTTGGCAGCATTGTTAAGGTGTGTAGTATGGCAGCATTGTTTAGGTGTGTAGTATGGGGCAGCATTGTTCAGGTGTGCAGTATGGCAGCAGAATTTAGGTGTGGAGAATGGCAGCATTGCTTAGGTGTGTAGTTTGGCAGCATTGTTTAGGTGTGCAGTATGGCAGCATTGTTTAGGTGTGTAGTTTGGCAGCATTGTTAAGGTGTGTAGTATGGCAGCATTGTTTAGGTGTGTAGTATGGCAGTAGTATTTAGGTGTGGAGAATGGTGGCATTGTTTAGCTGTGCAGTATGGCAGCATTGTTTAAATGTTTAGTATGGCAGCATTGTTTAGGTGTGCAGTATGGCATCATTGATTATGTGTGTAGTATGGGAGCATTGTTTAGGTGTGTAGTTTGGCAGCATTGTTAAGTTGTATAGTATGGCAGCATTGTTTAGGTGTGTAGTATGGGGCAGCATTGTTTAGGTGTGCAGTATGGCAGCATTGTTTTTGTGTGTAATATGGCAGCATTGTTTAGGTGTGCAGTATGGCAGCATTGTTTAGGTGTGCAGTATGGCATCATTCATTATGTGTGTAGTATGGGAGCATTGTTTAGGTGTGTAGTATGGCAGCATTTTTTAGGTGTGCAGTATGGCAGCATTTTTAGGTGTGTAGTATGGCATCATTGTTTAGGTGTGCAGTATGGCAGCATTGTTTAGGTGTGTAGTATGGCAGCATTTTTTAGGTGTGCAGTATGGCAGCATTGTTTAGGTGTGTAGTATGGCAGCATTGTTTAGGTGTGTAGTATGGCAGTAGTATTTAGGTGTGTAGTATGGCACCATTGTTTAGGTGTGTAGTATGGCAGTAGTATTTAGGTTTGAAGAATGGTGGCCTTGTTTAGGTGTGCAGTATGGCAGCATAGTTTAGGTGTGTAGTATGGCAGCATTGTTTAGGTGTGCAGTATGGCAGCATTGTTTAGGTGTGCAGTATGGCAGCATTGTTTAGGTGTGCAGTATGGTAGCAGAATTTAGGTGTGGCGAATGGCAGCATTGTTTAGGTGTGCAGTATGGTAGCATTGTTTAGGTGTATAGTATGGCAGCATTGTTTAGGTGTGTAGTTTGGCAGCATTGTTAAGGTGTGTAGTATGGCAGCATTGTTTAGGTGTGTAGTATGGGGCAGCATTGTTTAGGTGTGTAATATGGCAGCATTGTTTAGGTGTGTAGTATGGCAGCATTGTTTAGGTGTGCAGTATGAAAGCATTGTTTATGCTGCAGTAGGGCAGTAGAATTTAGGTGTGCAGTATGGCATCATTGATTATGTGTGTAGTATGGGAGCATTGTTTAGGTGTGTAGTATGTCAGCATTTTTTAGGGGTGCAGTATGGCAGCATTGTTTAGGTGTGCAGTATGAAAGCATTGTTTATGTTGCAGTAGGGCAGTAGAATTTAGGTGTGCAGTATGGCAGCAGTGTTTAGGTGTATAGTATGGCAGCATTGTTTATGTCTGCAGTATGGCAGCAGTGTTTAGGTGGGTACTATGGCAGCAGTGTTTAGGTGTGTAGTATGGCAGCATTATTTAGGTGTGTAGTATTGCAGCATTGTTTATGTGTGCAGTATGGCAGCATTGCTTAGGTGGGCAGTATGGCAGCATTGTTTAGGTGTGTAGTATTGCAGCATTGTTTATGTGTGCAGTATGGCAGCATTGTTTAGGTGGGCAGTATGGCAGCATTGTTTAGGTGTGTAGTATTGCAGCATTGTTTATGTGTGTAGTATGGCAGCAGTGTTTAGGTGGGTAGTATGGCAGTATTGTTTAGGTGTGTAGTATGGCAGTATTGTTTAGGTGTGCAGTATGGCAGCATTGTTTAGGTGTGTAGTATTGCAGCATTGTTTATGTGTGCAGTATGGCAGCATTGTTTAGGTGGGCAGTATGGCAGCATTGTTTAGGTGTGTAGTATTGCAGCATTGTTTATGTGTGCAGTATGGCAGCAGTGTTTAGGTGGGTAGTATGGCAGTATTGTTTAGGTGTGTAGTATGGCAGTATTGTTTAGGTGTGCAGTATGGCAGCAGTGTTTAGATGTTTACTATATTTTCACATTTCTATCATGGCATTGACTGTGTTTATCAAGTAACTGTGTGTAGAAAGTTCACGTGCGTATTCATCCATGCCTGTTTGTACGTGAGCACACTTTAATATCAATGGCCCGTTCCCTTGACAGAACCCTCTATAAACCTTTGCAAGGACCTGGCATCAGAACAACTTCACGTCATGATTTGGCTCATTTTTATACCTTCACAGCCAGCAGGAGAGGAATCACAAAAGACAACACACGGTTATGCATTTTATTTTGAAGGTTGTTTAAGCTCTACTAAAAGTTGTAGTTGATCTAATTTGAGCTGCTTAATGCAGTAGTGAATAAATACGATTCCTTGAGATGTGACAGCAATTCTCCACTGACTTTTCTGAGCTGTAGTACTGCCTTGTGTGGGTAGGGGTCAGGGGTGAGCTGTTAAATCTTAGCCGATACTGCACACTGAAAGTTGAACTGTCCGTGTGAGAATAAAATGCGACAGGCGTCAATCATAACAATTCCAAAAGCAGGGAAAAGCACAGTGTTCCCTAAAGGGATATAGGCGTATTTCGCTTTTAAATAGCGATGTTATGGTTTTTCCTCTTATCTTGGCATCTCGTCTGATGGAGGTCATTGGTTGTCTGGTCTCATCAAACCGACCAAGTTTTTTTTCTGAGAGACAGAATATGCCACCAGGCGGGTCATAGATCTGATCCAAACCACCGGATGTTCAGGATATCCCAGTGTATTCCTGTCTTTAGATGCAGAGAAAGCGTTTGACAGGGCACACTCGGATTTCCTACGCATTACTCTTGAGAGATACGGTTTTCGAGGATTGATGCTTTGATGCCCTGGAAGAA
The DNA here is from genome assembly GCF_050947455.1 of Rhinoderma darwinii. Lineage (NCBI taxonomy): Eukaryota > Metazoa > Chordata > Amphibia > Anura > Rhinodermatidae > Rhinoderma > Rhinoderma darwinii. Next base: position 54,379,410 of record NC_134699.1, read on the forward strand.
CTTATATGTAACATCTAGTGCAAAGATTTACTATAAAGGATTGATGTCGGAACGGCAAAGCTGTCCCGTTTCACCCCTTATTTTTAATTTGTTGATGGTAAGTGTCAGATATTCTCAATTAACACCTTAACGACCAATGACAGATATATCCATCATGAGCAGGTGCTAGTTCCCGCATCGATATATCCGTCATTGGGATTTCGTGGATACCTCCACTGTACCCACGAGATTAGTGGCAGGAGCACGGCTGCCAAATTTGCCAGGGTCAGAGATAACACCGATCCCGGCAGGTTAATCCCTGGTTGACAGCAGAGGGAGGGGGCTCCCTAACAAAGGCTCCCAGGTCTGCCATTAATAACTGCCTATTAGTCCATGCCTCTACACTGATACACTGACAGGCAATAATACAAAATATTCCAAAGCATTATACAAGCGATCATAGAATCATTGCTTCAAGTTATACTGCACGGAGCATAGCGTAAAAAAACTTCCAAAAACAATGGCAGGTTATTTTTGCATTCCCTTAAAAAAAAATTATAAAACCTAATTAATAAATTATATTATCCCCAAAATGGTACTAATAAATACTACAACTCATCCTGTAAAAAAAAAAAAAAAAGCCCTAATATGGCTACATGGACGAAAAAACGAAAGAGGTATGGATCTCGGAATGCAGCGACACAAAAATTAGTTGTTTTTTTTCCATACAATATGTTTTATTCTGCAAAAGTATTAAAAAATAAAGACTACACATATTTGGTATCGCCGCATCCATACCGATTTGTAGAATATATTTGATGTTATTTTTATCATACGGTAAACGGCAGAAAAAAGACACTAATAACCATGGCAGAATTGCTGCTTTTTTTATGCATTCCCTACCAATGAAAAAATTGGTGAAAGCTAATCCCTAAATTATGTGTACCCCAAATGGGTGGCATTGAACGATACAACTTGTCCTGCAAAAACACAAGCACTCATACAGCTACACCGATGGAAAAATAAAAAAGTTATGGCTCTTGAAATGTGAGGATAAAAAATGAAAAAAAAAAAAGAAAGAAAAAAGATTTGATCATTAAGTCCCAACCAAACAGGTCTGGTCGTCGATGGGTTAATCTGCCGAAGAAGCAACAGGAAAAGATGAAACGAGAATATGACTTTCAGTGGGTAGAGAATGGCCTGGCCTAAGTGTTCAAATTGTATCAAATGTTGGCTGTGAAATTTTTGAAAATAGTCAAGGAGGATTTGCAGAATTTTGGCAAAATCAAAATCGTGAATGGCGAAAATGAATGCAGTAGAGATGTTTGTTCTCCCTAAAATCTTATATAGGTTTCGTTGTCTTCTCTTTTATCTCTCTGGTAACTTTATTAAACTTCTTCAAACTTTATTACCCAGATTTTTGTGGGGAGGGGACGGCCCAGGGTCATTAGTAACATTTTATACTTGCCACTACTTAGTGGAGGGATGGGGTTTCCAAGCCCCGGTTTTTAGAAATAATAGTAATATGGTGGACGGAGGATAAAGTCTATCTAGGGGTTTAGTAAGAGAGAGGGATGTTAGAAGGAGGATGGTCTCTTAAGGAATTGCTAATCGCTTCTTCCTTCCCATACTCTCATGTCGGTATTGTACGAGCTTGGACTCAGTCTGTCTTTGCCAGTTGATTCACACCGGGGGGGGGGGGGGGGGGTGGTTTGGTTAAGATGGAGCTATCAGACATGAAACTACGTTATTTCCATCATGTTTGTTTCTCACTTCTCCTATAAGTCATGGCTTGTGTACGGCAATAAGTAACTTGCAGACATGTATAATGATCCATGTTTGAGGATTTGAGATCCAATTATAGTCTAAGGCCCTATTCACACGAACGTGTGTCAAATTGGCCAGGAAGTTTTTCACTGCCGATTTGCATCAATGCGGGACCAAATTTCATAGATCCCTCATAGACTTGAGTCTATTGAGGGATCCGAAAAAACGGGCAAAAATAGGACGTGTCTTATTTTTTTTTACGGGGCTGTTTTTTTTATATTTTCAGATTAGGAGTGTTATTATAAAGTATAATATTCATGACAAAATAAAAAATGATAATATCTATTTAAATTAGATTTTTTGTTAAAAAGTGTCATGAAGGTGAGCGGGGTACGTTCTATTATTTCCAGAGAGATAATCTCTAATATATCTGATGGGAAACTTCCATATATGAGCCAATGAACAAGATCTGAAGCAAGAACTCTAAGGTGATCAGTACAAAATAATCTTTGCATTAACCCCTTGGAGACATGGCCAATTTTGTTTTTTTCATTTTCATTTTTTCCTCCCCGCCTTCCAAAAGCCATAACTTCTTTGGTTTTTTTTGTCGACATAGCCGTATGAGGGCTTGTTTTTTGCGGGACAAGTTGTAGTTTGTCATGGCCCCATTTATTGTACCGTATATAATGTACTGGGAAGCTGAAAAAAGATTATTTGTGGGGTGAAATGGGAAAAAAACTGCGATTACGCCATTTTTTGGGGGGTTTTGTTTTTTCAGTGTCCATCAGGCAGTAAAAACTACATGTGCAGCTTATTCTACAGGTTGATACGATTACGGCGATTCCAAATTTCTATGTTTTGTTTTATGTTTTAACACTTTGAAAAAAAAAATCTATTTGCTAAAAAAAAAAAATGTTTTGTGTCGCCATGTTCTGAGAGCCGTAACGTTTTTATTTTTCCGTCAATTTAGGGATCTGCGGGCTTAAATTTTGAGAGGTGAGCTGTAGTTTTCACCGATACCATTTTAAGGGATATGCGACTTTTAACTAAAAAACAGCAATTTTCGTGTTTTCTAATTTATTTTTTTACGGCGTTCACTGAGCAGGTTAAACATGCTGTATTGTAATAGTTTGAAGTTTTACGAACGCGGCGATACCAGGTATGTTAACTTTTTTTTTTTTTTAACATTGCTTTAGGGGAAAAATGGGAAAAGGTTTTTTTTTTTACTTTTAATACTTTTTTTTTTTTTAAAAACATAAAAAAACTTTAACTGTTTTTTTTTACTCTTTTTATTAGTCTCCCTAGGGGACTTGAATCCAAGATCTAATGTATTGCAGTATATCGTGATACGGACAGTCTCCCTTGAAGCCCTGCCGGATGCAGAGCTTCAAGGGAGTACAAAGATGGCGGACCTGGGGGCCTTTATTAGGACCTTACCAGGCTGCCATAACAAATATTGTAAATGGCTGATTCTAACAATTTAAATGCCGCGGTCACGATTTGTGCTCAACCAGTCCAGGATAAGTTGGAAAGTTTGCTGGGAAGTAGTGGATCTAGTTCATAGCGATTAGTACTGTGTTAAAATTATACAGTTTTAGTTGGATATTTTCTATTTAATCTTGAGGAAAGATATTATTCCAATCCCGGAACTGGCTCTGCTCAACCTTAGATTGGAAATTATTCCTGTGAATGCTGAATGGATTGTAAGTAGAATTTTATGTACTGCCCGGAAGGAAACACTCTGTATCTGGAGATCTGAGACGGTTCAAATAGTTAGGGAAGTGATCTATAGAGTTAAAGGGGTTGTCCACTACTGGACAACTGATGACCTCTTCACAGGATAGGTCATCAGTATATGATCGGTAAGGGTCTGACACCCGGACTCCACACCGATCAGCTGCTCCGGCTGCCCCCGGGCATCGGACGTCCATGCCGGATGCAGATGGCTCCGGTCACAGAATAGCTGCAGAGCTGCAGTTCTATAGAATGGCCGCTATGCCGTGGTCGGAGCTATCTGCTTCTGGCTCCAACTTCTGCATAACCTTCATAACATCCGATGCCTGGAGGCAGCCGGAGCAGCTGATCGGTGCGGGGTCTGGGTGTCAGATCCCCACCGATCATATACTGATGACCTATCCGGTGGATATCTTATCAGTTGTCCGGTCGTGGAAAACCCCTTTAATTCATAAATTCAGTATGAATACTGGTTGGTAGGGAAAGTGATGAGAAAGGAGAATTCATTATAGTAGATGGAGTTTACGGATTAATGAAGTTTCTTAGTAAAAACGATGTCGGTGTCTCTCTCTCTCTCTCTCTCTCTATATATACATACAGTATATATATATATATATATATAGTTGTTTTCATTTATTGATAAAATCACTGCTAGTTTGTTGCAAGAGGAAGGTTAACCCTTTACTTGTGCAGCTGCCTGGACTCAAGAAAAAAAGATTTACAGTGAGTACAAATCTCATCTACTCGCCCCCTCGCTGCTGATTGGTTGAATGTAGGTCAGCTCTGCCCATTCACATGACAGAAGAACAGTCTTTCTGCTGCGCTTTCTGCAACGTGACCTGGGAAACCAGGAAAGTCTTGTGGTTGTGGGAGAAGAGCTGAGATAAAGTGAAGCAGGAGGGCAAGATTTTTATTTATATGCAAGGCAGGGGCAGATTTCTGAAAAGCTGTCATTGTACGATAAAACTTTTTCACTTTGTAGTGTGGTGTAGTTCTGTAACATGTCCTTTCCACATACAAAAACAAAAAACTCAAATTTTTTTTCTGCATTTTTGTCCTTAAATTTGACTATTTTTTATTTACTTTGTTATGTTTTATTTACCTTTTTATTGATGCAAATACAAAAAAAATTATTAACAAAAAATCTTTCCGTCACAAGTAGAAATAATTATTATCTGTTTTTTTCACATAGTTTGCGTTAGGGTGCAGTCACACGTGGCAGATTTTGTTGCATAAATTTCTGCGACTGAAAATTATTTCCATTCATCTAAGACTGCTGCAAGATTTTAAATGCACCAAATTGCGCCAAAGGTCTGGCACAAAATTCTATTGCAAAATAAGCCAAATTAAAGGTGGTATAAGGAGGAAAAAAATCTAGGTAGATACAGCAAATTTATGGTCTAAAATGTAACAAAACTTAGTAAATCTACCCCAGTGTATTTTACAGAGTTTTTAGTATATTTTGTGGTTTCTTCAATTGTATCAGGCCCTAGGTGTGGCATTTTTGTGGATTAAGTCACACGTCCATATTTCACTAAAACTATTTTTTATTAAAAAATCAGCATGACAATCACACCACAATGTGCCTTTTGCCGCTGCTTTTTGTGCAAAAAATTATAATAATCTTTACTTCCATGTCGCCAACATATTCCGCAGATCTTTACAATTCAGAGGGGACATTTACAAACAAAATCAGACAACACAGTGACAAACATATTTAGGCTCCATTCACACGTTGCGGAAATAAACACAGGCGATTCCGCAGGTAAAAGCCACACTTCATTTAGCATTTTTATATTGAATTTTTTTAATGTCGATTTTACATTTTGATGCGGAAACAAAACAAAAAAACGCACAAAAATCCTTTTTTTATAAACCTGTCTGATACAATTCTGAAACGGAATTGCAAGAACAATTAACATGCTGCAGATTTTCAAAATTGACATGCGAAAAAATTCTGCAAAGTGTAGTTGAGATTGTTTGAAATCTCATTTACTTTGCTGGAAATGTATCACTCTGTGGATTTGCCGCAGGAAAATCTGCACTCTATATGCATCGTGTGCATGTGGCCTAACAATTCAAACCCTGTGAGAACCCTGCTTGCAAGAGCTTACAATTTATGAAAAAATAGGGGGTGACACAAGAGGTAAAAGTGGTTGATTTTTTACTATTTTTCCAACATCTTTTGTACAAAAATGGAGAAGACACTTGAGCGTGAACCAATTACCCAGCCAGTATCTGATCAGACACAGACATGAGGTGCGGTTGATACAAGGGGTAATAAAAGGATTGGGATCTGGGATTGGGATAATAAAAAAAGGGGGTGGGAAAAAGAAAGTAGGAAGGGAGCAGAGCCTGACCGATGTGTGTGATGGCCACTTGATTCAGCAGTTCCTCACTAACACAGCCTCCTAAGATGGCACCAAATGTGACTTTTGAGCCGGAACAGGATGATGACTCTGATGAGGAGAGTGTGATGGGGGATGACTGAAAAAGTGCCGAGCTGGGAACGGCACCGATATCAAGCTTTTTTTTTAAAAAGACTATATTGCAAGCACTAAACCCAGTCCTCAGGGATCTATCGGAAATAAAAACTGACATCAAACTTGTGGGCCGTAGAGTCGAGCAGTTAGAGTGGGCCATGACAGACAAGATTAACTTCTGTGAAACACTTAGCCACAAGGTACAGCTTCAAGAAATGCAACTGAACAGAACTTATACTCTCCTGGAAGCCGCAGGAAAAATATTCGCTTTCTGAAGCCTTACCAGCCATTGACTCCTAGATCTTTTCTACCTGTATGGGAGAGGAGAGGGCTTCTAAAATTGTCATAGAGAGAATTCATCATGCCCTACACTCTAAACCGAAAGCAAACGAACCGCCAAGTAATGTTGTGTGTGGTCTTTTCATATTCGAGGATACATCGGCCATCATGAGAGCCAACTTAGACCACCATGACCACCGGTTTAAAGGGACACCTATATACATGTTTTAGGATATAGCAAGATCCATGCATTTTAAAGCCGTTGCTTAAAATGAAGAATCTAAAAATCCAATACAACGGACTCTAACCCTTACGATTGTCCATTCTTCAAAGATGAAAAGCGACTCCCGACACACATGCCTGATAACCTCAAGGAACTGTAAGAGCGACTTTGCATTCTGGAGCTCGATATCCCCTCCTGACTTTTGATGCATTCCGCTTTAAAACTGCCTGATCTTCCCAAGAGGAAACCTTGGACAAAGATCTCCAAACCGAAAACTCCAGAAGCCGGCGATCCGGACAATGGCCTCCAGACAAAAAGGATATCAGAACTCGGTTACAGTAGCTGCATTCAGGGTCCATTCATATATCCTATGCTCTTTGGAGGGACGCGTTTTCATGATGGAGTAGGTTCTTATTGTGATATTTAACTTTCTAGACTTTTTGTTATTTGTCTGAATTAGGGTTTGACATATAATTCTCAGGTTTATACTATATTTTTCTGATGGTTCCGCAGCATATACCGCACTGATTTTGCAGTCTATATCTGCTATATTAAGCTATCACCATTCGGATGCCGTTTGCCTAACAGACGAACAGATCTAGCTCTGTAATTTAATACCCTTAACTAGGGCAACATATTAAAGGGGTTATCCGAGGCCCAAAAACTGCATTGCAATAATATATTTATGTGAAACTAAGTAACTTACTTTAATTAAAAATTCTGTACTAAATGGTGCAGTTCAAACCTCATGAATTATTCAGGAAGTGCTGGAGCTTTTTCAATAATGATGATGCTCCGACATGGCCCCACGTGACTGAGCGCTTGCTTCATGTGCTGTCCGTGAACATGACCGCAAGGGGCTGTCACATTGCCTATTGCTTGAGTCCCGAGCAGAGCATCAGCTAGCGCTTTGCTCGGGACTCCAGCACTGCTCCCTATGACCATATTTGGTCAATTCAGGGGTTTCCTATCGCTTGAGTCCCCAAGCAAAGCATCAGCTGATGCTCTGCCTGGGGACTCCACAACTTCTGCCCACATCATTGTCACTGTCTATAAAGAAGTTGTGGCGTTCTCAGGCAGAGCATCAGCTGATGCTTTGCTTGGGGACTCCAGTAGTGCTACTGATGTCATTGTCCATATATGGACAGTGACAGTGACGTCGGCAGAAGTTGTGGAGTCCCCAGGCAGAGCATCAGCTTATGGTTTGCTCGGGAACTCCAGCGATAGGAAACCCCTGAATTGACCAAATATGGTCATAGGGAGCAGTGCTAGAGTCCCCAGCAAAGCGCTAGCTGATGCTCTGCTCGGGACTCAAGCAATAGGCAATGTGACAGCCCCTTGCGGTCATGTTCACGAACAGCACATGAAGCAAGAGCTCAGTCACGTGGGCCGTGTCAGAGCGTCATCATTATTAGAAAAGCTCCAACACTTCCTGAATAATTCATGAGGTTTGAACTGCACCATGTAGTACAGAATTTTTAATTCAAGTATATTAGTAAGTTACTTAGTTTCACATAAATATATTATTGCAATGCAATTTTTGGTCCCCGGATAACCCCTTTAACGTGGCCGATCCTCTATAAGCCAAAAATGGCAGACAATTAAAGAAAAAATCCTAAATGCAATTTTGATTCTACGGTGCAAGTTTCTCTATACCGTATATGAACCAAGTCTTGTTTTTGTACGCAGTCATTTCACCATGGTACAAATATATCATGCTTTGTTAGTGTACGTCATTCCCTCACCATTTATTTAGCGAAAAATAATGATCCTGTGGGTGGGTATTGTCTATGATTAGGTTCTCTTTTATGCATGAGTGATTATGACAAAAGCAGGATGATAATTGAGGGTCTTCATTAAGTATTTCTGATTCATTCACACTGTTTAATAAATGAGGTGAAAGGGAGTTATTACTGGGCTACTTAGGGTTTATGCAGCAAAATAATCATAAAGTCGGCGTATAAACACCCGCCAGAAGTTTATTTCACTGGAACAGAGCTAATATTTTTCATACAGAATTTCATTGTAAATTGGAGAGGTTTAAAAAATGCAGTGCACATAAACCTCTTTCCGCACCACACCGTATATTTAATGTTCTGGTGGAATGCGGGTAGTATGGATAAGTTCACACAGGGCGGATATGCTGCCTAAAGGTGCACAGCGTATCCTCCCTGGCGACCACAGGGAATTCCAGATGAAAAGCCGCACCAAATTGTGGTGCAGTTTTTTGGCCGGAATGTCCGTTGCAGAAAACAGAAGTGAAAAAATCTGCATACTTACCCTCTGACGTTACCTGCTGCGAACTCAGAAAAAAAACGTATGCTTATGCAGAATTCTGTGTTTCTTCATCCAGACCGACCTCCTGGAATGACGTCTTATCCCATGTGACTGCTACAGCCTGTGATTGGGTAAGTATAAGATTTTTTTTTTCTGAGTTGCGATTTTTGCGGCGGAATTTCAGCTTTTCTGCCGCAAAAAATCGCAACATCTGCTATTTGTTCCGGGTTTTAACTCCCCATTAAATTCAGCTGATATCTGCTCTCTCTTCTTAGCAGAAGCAGTTCTGGCCATGACTACATAAAAATTGCTACCCTATTGTATGTAGCAATGAATTTTTGAGTGATTTTATCGCTATTTATGGAGTGAAAACATGAAATGCAGAATTTCTGTTGGCATAGTTATTGCTCATGCAAATTCCTCCCGTAGATATACTGCTTGTGTAAGACAGTCTCTCGAATTGAGTATTAGCTGTTATGAGTATCATTGTACAACAGTGTAAATTGTGTCTCTGGTTTGAAGATACCCCGGGTAATATGTCCTCTCACTAGTTGAATCATTACTATTTCAAGCGGGAGCAACTACAGCGAGAATAGAGATGCTACGAAAAAATCAATCGCTCCATCTGCAATCCGTCAATAGGCAACAGATTGTTCTGTTACAGTCTGTAATCTGCATTATATAGGTAAACTATAACAATAAAAGGCAGTCTGTAGTTACATAGTTACTAGGTTGAAAAAAATGATAGTCCCCTTATACCCAAAGACCCTAATTGATCTACATAAAGACAAAAACTAACGTTAAACAGCATAGACCAATTTACCCTATGGAGCAAAAATTACTTCCTGACCCAAAAATTCATGTGAGTAGGACGAACAGAAGTACCAAAGAGGAAAGAAAAAAAATGGATTAGCGTTACTGGCACTGTCCCTCATTAGGATAATGGAACCTCGAATCTTTTTTTCTCCTTTTTATCTTCACAATAAAATTCGAAAGATCGGCGGTAAATGAAAATCCATAGATTTATCTCAGTGTTAATACAGGAACGCGTTTCGAGACAGGACCGGTCTTTTCATCAGGCTACAGCAATACACCTCCCACCGGCAGTCATTTCTCCTTCCCAGCCCGGTGACTGCCGAATTCTTCCTCCGCTCTGTCCCGGTGTACCAGGCACAGTGTCCCACCTGGATGAGACACTGTACCTATGTAAACTATGTTGGGAAAGTAGTATTCACGGTAGTGTCATGACCACTTGATTGTGCTGCTCCAGTGTTTGGACCCCCATTAAATCTAGTATAGAGCACCCCCTTAACACTAACACGATCTGCTGTGAATTTCATGAATTTTGTTTGGAATGATCTTTTTTTCAAAGTCTGTGAAACTGAAATAAAGCTGTTCTACCCCTGTAAAATGGAAACTGTATACCATACCTTCTGCGGCTCGTCTTCATTCTGCAGAGCTCTTAAACTTTTTGATACACTTACTGAAATAAATAATTTGCCCCATGTACTCGCCGCTATTAAATCTATTCATGAAAGTCTCTTCTCTACATTGAGCTGGTTTTGCCTTTTGTGATTTTTTTCTTTGCAGTGCAACTTTTTTTATATTTTCTATAGCCCGGCATATAAATCAAGTAAAGTTGATGAAGAAGTGAAGAAATCACCCCCGGGTCTTCAAGTTGTATCCATTTGATTTTCTTTTAACAAAGTCAGAATAAATAAATGCTGATTTGCCTACATTTTTTGACTGCACTGTATGCTTTGTATTCAGAATCTCCAATTACTGGTTAATGTGTTTCTTTAGTTTCCTATTTTATCTTTCATCGAGCATTGGAGATCTCAGCAGACGACCACATTTTCAAAAGCCTAATAATGATTCATAATTACACTTAAAGTCTGAATATTTTCAGCTGGGTATTTCATGCACCTGTTCCAGAGCAAAACACCGTGATTTGGTTGTATCCATAGGAACTTTTCTCTATTTTTTATGTTTGGATGTTTTTGGATTAGAAAGAAAAGCATTAACCTCTTTGCATCCATGTGTCATGGACAAATTACTATTCCATATATACAGGATACTAGCCAGTGTATTTTGCAGGTGGGTAATAATAGGGAGAAATAAATTTTCCTTTTAGAAAAACGATGGAATTTTACTCGCAAAGCGGTGTCGGTTGGCGTGAAAAACCGCACCAAATTGTGGTGCAATTTCTTTGCCCAGAATGTCCGCTGCGGAAAACAGAAGCAAAAAAGACCCCAAAAAACGCCCATACTTACCCTCTGACGTCCTGCAGACCGGCCTGCTGGGATGACGTTTCGTCCCATGTGACTTGCCTTTGGTCACTGAGCTGCACAATAGATGGACACTTCCTGTTCTGTAGAGACAACTTTTCAGCAGTCATGATATTATCATCACAGGCAGGATTACACTGACAGATAACATCTCTATATATATAAAGAACACAGGACCCACCATTCATAACAGACTGACCCTTCCTGTTCTGTAGAGATCACTTCTCAGTAGTCATCTCATTATCATCACAGGAAGGATTACACTGACAGGTAACACCTCTATATTGATAACACAGGATCCACCATTCATAATAGACTTGACCCTTCCTGTTCTGTAGAGATCACTTCTCAGCAGTCATCTTATTATCATCACAGACATAATTACAATGACAGGTAACACCTCTATATAGATAACACAGGATCCACCATTCATAATAGACTGATCCTTCCTGTTCTGTAGAGACCACTTCTCATCAGTCATCTCATTGTCATCACAGGCAGGATTACACTGACAGGTAACATTTCTATATAGATAACACAGGATCCACCATTCACAATAGACTGACCCTTCCTGTTCTGTAGAGATAATTTCTCAGCAGTCATCTTATTATCATCACAGGCAGGATCACACTGACAGGTAACATCTCTATATAGATAACACAGGATCCACCATTCACAACAGACTGACCCTTCGTGTTCTGTAGAGATCACTTCTCAGCAGTCATCTTATTATGATCACAGGCAGGATTACAATGAAAGGTAACACCTATATATAGATGACACAGGATCCACCATTGATAATAGGTGATCGACACAACTCTCCTATCACTTCCTGAACAATGACTTCTGCACAGGTCACAGAGCATTTCTTAATGACTCCCATAGAATTCAATGACTCCCCTACTTTTCAGACGTTTGCATGGTCATTGTGGCTGCTGGAGAGCATGTTTCTAAATACTGTTAAATGCAGCTCAGGCAAAATGGCTGCTCCCATAATCAGGGACAGAAAATTAAAAAAAAAATGACAATAAAAAATAAAAACAGATTAGAAAAAAAGATGAAAGATTCTTATTACATTCCCTTTAAGACTGGCGTATGAAGCGACAGTCTTAATAAATCCCTATCCCCCTTAGTCTTGTAGGCTCGGATCATGTACTTGTAAATAGGGTACAAAAATTAAATGCGGAGCTTTTAAAAATATAGTTGTAAAGGATTTGCCAGACACAGCTTCTGTGTCGACGCCCGTGGGCAATCAGTCTGCACCTGCTCCTATGTCTGTGAGACTGACTCCATCTTCCACCACTCAGGATGGCAGGCTTAGGAGTGGGAGAGCCTATCACAGCCTGGCCAGACGAAGCTAGTTCCCGCCCACTGTCTATTTATACCTGCCTTTCCTGTTCCTACTTTGCCTGTGATTCTTCTCTGCTTGTTTCCTGGCCTTGCTGCTGCTGCTTGTACTTCTTCTCTGCTTGTTTCCTGGCCTTGCTGCTGCTGCTTGTACTACTCATCCTCTGCTTGTTATTGACCTTGGCTTTCTGACCACTCTCATGCTCAGCGTTTTGTACCTCGTTCACTCCCGGTTTGACTCGGCTCGTTCACTACTCTTGTTGCTCACGGGTTCTCCGTGGGCAGCTGCCCCGTTTCCCTAGCTTCTGTGTAACCTTGTCTGTTTGTCTGTCTTGCACTTACTGAGCGTAGGGACCGTCGCCCAGTTGTACCCCGTCGCTTAGGACGGGTCGTTGCAAGTAGGCAGGGACTGAGTGGCGGGTAGATTAGGGCTCACCTGTCTGTCTCCCTACCCCGTCATTACAATAGTGCATGAATCGTGTTGCAAGTTTATACTCTATGGTAACACATTGTCTAGAAATAATTAATCGGACTCAATACTGACTGCAGCATCTAAGGGGTCATTACAAAGAACTAGCACATAAACCAGATGAGCAAGCCTTCGCTCTCCCCTCGCATCAATGAGTCTTGTCCCAGGTTCACCGGTTGTTCTTTCTTGGACCTCTTTGGTAAATATTTACCGCCATACCGGGAATACAACACAAGACCTGCCAATTTAGAATTGCTCTGACCTAGTCATCTAGCTATCATAATTTGGCCCTTGTCAAAGTCACTAAGATCTTCACACTTGACCATTTTTCCTGCTTCCAACACATTAACTTCAAGAACTGACTGTTCACTTGTCCCACCCCGTGACACCCTTTAAAAGTACACAGCATATCCGCCCTGGAGCCTGCAGGGAATTCCAGCCAAAAAACGCACCAAATGTTCACTGCGGAAAACAGCAGGTAAAAGAAAATAACCTATACTTACCTGAAGCAATGGCGACTCGTCCCTTTGACATCCTGCAGCCCGGCCTTCTGGGATAATGCAGTCTGTGATTGGCTGCATCAGTCACATGGGATGAAATGTCCTCCGTGGAGGCCGAGCTGGATGCAGAAACAGAGAAATCTGGGTAAGTATAATCTTTTTTTTTTTAGAACTTTTGACGCGGAATGGCTGCTTTTCTCCGCAAAAATCATAACATCTGCTATTTATTACAGGTTTTACCTGCAATAGAGAACCAACTTTCCGCAGCATAAATTGACATTCTGCGTATTAAAAATATGCACCCCAAATCAGTTTATGAACGTTTTTGTGGCGTTTTTTTTTAGCGATTTTTTGTTCAAATCTCACCCACTCGGTTGCTACTGTATTACGCTGCGGATTTTCAGCAATGAAATACGTTGCGGAAAATCCACACTTTTTAAGCTAGGTGTGGACATACCTTTATAGAGACTTGACAGGAGATATTTCTTCATTCAAAAATAGAAATTCCCTATACTTAAAGATAAGAACTTCCAAGCTGGTGCTTCCAGTTCAGGACTCGGATGTTGTTTTCGGTGGCTTGAGTCTCTTTGCAGGTGCAGCGCATCTCCAGTGAGTCAGGTGGAGTTTGTCCTGTACAGTTTGTATCCTGAGACATTATTGATGTTTTCATTTATAATATAGGGAGTGATAAACCGGAAGAACATGTGCCGGCCGCCTGTGTCACTGGCTGGCAATTACAAACACGTTTTCAAAAACTGCATCCTCATAGAGATTTCTCATGGAGCAAGGTGTCAAAAGCATGAAGTGAAACACCCCTCAACTGTGAGGCCGGGTTCACACGTAGCGTAAGTACTGCAGATTTTACGCAGCATATTTAGTTGCGGAAAATCCGCAGCGTAATACAATAGCAGCAATGTGGATGAGATGGAACAAATCTCCTCCACACGCTGCGCAAATACTGAGCGGAAAAATTCTCATAAATTTCCTGCGGTGCATTTTTTTAAATCCGCAGCAGGTCAATTGTATTTGCGTAATCGCCGCATTTGCGTTGCGGGTTTTGCCCATTAAATTCAATGGGGTGGTAAAACCAGCAACAAACAGCAGATGTTGCGTTTTTTGCGGCAGAAAAGCTGTGATTCCGCCGTAGAATACGCAACTCAGAAAAAAAAAAAGAATCCAGGCCGGCCTCCTGGGATAACGTTTGATCCCAAGTGACCGCTGCAGCCAATCACAGGCTCAAACAGTCACATGGGATAAAACGTCATCCCAGGAGACCGGTCTGCAGGACGTCAGAGGGTAAGGGTGTTTTGTTTTTTTAACGTGCAGTTTTCTGCAGCGGACATTCTGGTGGAAAAACTGTACCACAATTTGGTGGGGTTTTTCGGCCGGAATTCCTTGCGGCCGCCAGGGCGGATACGCAGCATTTCCGCCCTGGGTGAACGTAGCCTTAGGGTAGGTATACGCTGCGTAAAACTACACAGCGTATTCACCGAGGTAGTCCTAGGGAATTCCGCCTGAAAAACTGCAGCAATATAAAAAAACTTTATACTTACCCAGCCGTAGTCATTGACGCTGTAATCCATGTGACCTCTGCAGCTTTTGATTGGCTGCAGCAGTCATAGAAGAGAGGATTGCATCGGTAGGACTAGGGCAGGGGGTAAGTATAAGGTTTTCATTTCAAATTAAAAATGTTATTCAATGGGGAAACGCTACAACAAAACAGCAGTGATTCCGCAGCATAAATTGACATGCTACGGCTTCAAAAACCGCAGGTCAATTTATGAACGTTTTTTCCGACAGATATTTTCCGCTGTGTATGGATGAGATTTGTTAAAATCTCATCCACTCTGCTGTTACTGTATTATGCTGCGGATTTTCTACAACTAATTCCGTTGCGGAAAATCCGCAGTGTTTTCGCTAGTGTGTTCCTACCTTTTTGGATTTTGTAAGGTATATGGATAATCTTAACGCTGTCCAGACAAGCATATACTAGACTAAGGCCGGATTCACATGAGCGTGTGCGTTTTGCCTGCGCAAAAAACACGGCGTTTTGCGCGCGCAAAAGGCACTTGACAGCTCCGTGTGACAGCCCCGTATGATGCGCGGCTGTGTGATTTTCGCTCAGCCACCATCATTATGACACTCCGTTTGGATGTTTGTAAACAGAAAAGCACGTGGTGCTTTTCTGTTTTCATTCATAGTTTTAACGCTCGTCTGAATAAGCCCTAACTGTGACAAAACATATTGTGGTTACTATGAATAATTTTTGGGCAAAATATATTTTTAATACATTAGGCAAAATATAATTTTGTGAAATTTAAAATATCCGTATCTTCTTATATTTTGTGTTAGCAATTAACCGGTTCCCAACTGCCGGCTGTATATATACTGTATTTATATATACCTTAAAACCCGAGCCATAGTGTATCTACGGAGCAGGTTTTAGCTGGCTGCCCGAACGATCGGGGAGCTGAATATCGGGTGCCCAGCTGTCAGTGACTGCCGGGGGCCCTGAAGTGAAAATAGTAGCAGTTTTCACTGCTTCTATCATCTCTGATCTCTTCTACACAGCGCTCAATGAGGAGACAGACTTCTGGGTGAGTTTGTTTGTTTTTATCGGAGTTGCGTTTTTTGCAAAACCCGCAACAAATAAGCAGCGTTTACGCAAATACAATTGACATGCTGCGGAATAAAATTCTGCACTGCAGGTCAATTTCTGAGCATTTTTTCCGCTGAGTATTTACGCAGCGTGTGGATGAGATTTGTTTTATCTCATCCACTTTGCTGCTACTGTATTTGCTGTGGATTTTCTGCAACGAATTCCGTTGCAGAAAATCTGCAGTATTTACGCAACGTGTGAACTGACCCTAAGAGGGCTAATTTCCCCTGCAACTCGGGCTGCCAAGTTACAGTGGAGAAAAAAGGTGTAAAAGGGAAAAAAAAGTCCCCCAAAGGTCTTTTCTGACAAGCCATAATAATAATAAAAAAATAAAAGTAAAATAAAGTGCTAAGAACGTAACAATAAATACACATAACATGCCCACCCTGAAAAAAAGATTCCTCCACGCCAATCTTTGTCGAAACCCTAGCCCTGACCCATTTATCCTAAAATAGACATGTAACATATCAAAATTGACGGCAGACAATGATGATCACAAATAAAAGGTCTATTTTAGGGCAAAACTATGTTATTACCAGAAAAAATAGCTGAAAAGTAAAAAGTCTTATTTTCTTACTATTATTTTCAAACTATAAGCCTGAAAATTCTAAAATAGTAAAAGGATGTGTATAAAAATGGCAAAAAACGAAACCTGCATTATCTACCGAAAAAACATCACAAAAATAACGTCACGAGCCCAACAAATAAAAAAGTTATAACCGTTTAACTAACGCGTGCTAAAAATGGCTAAACGGTGTCTGGACCTGAAGGCTCAAAATAGCGCGGACCTGAACTGGTTAAAGAAACACTAACCCCAAACTTATAAAGAAAGCTTCTAATATCATTCATGCCAAAGTTCTCAGAAAAATACATGACATAAAGCAGTTACCACAGGGACATTTCTCAGTAATCTGACACTATGGCTGATAACAGAAAACAATCAATGGCATTTAATTGTACTATAAAGGCAGATAAGGCTCTAAATCAGCTTTTCTCTAATCTCCCAAGCAAATTCAAATATAGGATCTTACTGTATACTGTGCTGCACCTAAGGCTAAGTTCACACTAGCGTTGGTATACGTTTACCTCTCATCCGTCAGAGGAAGAGAGGATCGAAATATTAAACAGAAAGCAACGGTTCCGTTAGAATCAATGGAAATTATTTTGTATCAGTTGCTTTCCGGTGATCTCCGTTCGCTAGGTTTCCGTTTTTTTTTTTTGACGGAAGCAAAAGTGCAGTCTGCAGAACTTTTGTTTCCGTGTAAAAAACGGAAATCTAGCGAACGGAGACCAACGGAAAGCAACTGAGGCAAAAGAATTACCATTGATTCTAACGGAACCGTTGCTTTCTGTTCAATCTTTCTATCCTCTCTTCCTCTGACGGAAGTGAAGTTAACGTATACTAACGCTAGTGTGAACTTAGCCTTACATGCGAACCACCTAAAGACATGGCATGCACCACTGCAGTGAACGTACAGGTTGAGAACCTAGGTTATAAATTATGCTTTTTTAAATGGGCATAACCGGTGCATTTTTGGCATTCTTTTTCTAGAACATTTCAGTGGTGCCGGATGCATTTTTCTTAGATTTTAAGTTAATGTCAATGAAAGTTGCAACTAAGTAGCAGCAAAATGGAAAAAAAGCAGTGAGCCGGCGACTAGAACCGAGAGAAGCATGTACAGTAAGTGGCACAGTGTGAACACACTCCCAGCTATTCCTTTTTAGGAGCGGAGGAGTGGCCGTGACGTCACGCCTGTCAGCTGCTGCACATGGAGATGGGGATGATCACAGCCACACAGCACAGATCTGGATTTGCAGTGAGAGAGTCAGGAGTAGCAGTGTGACAGGTCACTGGGCTTCACACGTATCTGTATTATCCAGTGCACAGTTCAGCCTGCTTTTCCTGGCTTCACCACCTTGAAATTCCTGCATAAGATGGAGAAGATGTCGAGGATGTTACCGCTCAACCCAACTTTTATACCTCCAACGTATGGAGTGCTGAAATCTCTACTGGAGAACCCACTGAAACTACCGCTACATCACGAAGATGGTAACAAATGTTCAAGGATTATTTACGACATCTGAATATTTCATGGAGATGACATTATTATTAGAACTATTTATTTAATAACGCAATCCAAATGCTGAGAGATGTAGCAGAGCTCAATTTGTCATTTAACGCTTAACGATTTCATAGTGTAGTGTGAACACTAAGATAATGTAGTGTGAACACAACAGATAACACATCATAATGAGTACCAAATGACAAACTCATCTCTGCTTCATCTGTATGTAATAGTCGCATACTCTTTTCCAAGCATGTGAGTAGTTAAAATAATGTCAATCAGCATGTAAACTAAATAGGAATAAGTTCTTGGTAGAAGATATATGTTTGTAAACAAATTGTGTATTCTTTTTATTAGAGCTTTTATGTTTAAAAAATAATTTACGCCTTAAAAATTGACATATTATACAGAAAATTGCCTTCTAGTCATAGATCTCATATCTGTGTTTTCAAGTGTTTGGAACAGTAGGTCGGTCTTAAGCGTGTACGTACGCAATGAATGGTCTCAGATGAGTAATTCAGACACAATACTTTTAACTATCTTTTTGGGATAATTTTTTTCCCGGCATCGGACTCCTGTATTTCGATGATCGGTAGCTGTCAATGTCCCAATAAAACTTTTACAGTCCTCAAATCCCAAGAGATACATTAAATAAATACAAATATATATACGACAAAATGTTCTGTACAATGGATACAAGTATTTTTTTATTTCATTGGTGTGTATCTAATCACCAAGTGACCACTCATGTTACTGTCATCTAAAGTTGTCTCCAAGAACAATTCAACATAAGGCAAAAAATAAGATCTCAAATTCTATTATTTCTATATAGTTCTTGGTTGCTTTGTGTGTTTTGATATGTTTTATTAAGTTGGCGTCAGATGCCTTACATGAGGCGGCAAAGAAAACATCAACTTTTTATATTGCTTTGACATCTTGCCTGGTTTTAGCATGTTCCACACTTTAATGTTACATTATTCTATCTTTACCCATTTAGCCTTTTATAAAGAAAAAGACAAAGAAAATAAGCTTGAAGATGACACCACAAGTTCAACTGTCCCACAGTCAGCTTTCTTGGGGCCAACGCTCTGGGACAAGACTTTGCCATATGATGGAGATACCTTCCAGCTGGAATACATGGACCTGGAAGAGTTTCTCTCAGAAAACGGTATTCCACCAAGTCAGTCCTCGCATGACCTGGGTTCACATCAGCCTGGTCTCCAACAAGCTCCGCTGACATCACCTTCTATCATTGATCTGAGCAGTCGGGCATCCACATCCGTCTTGCCAGGCTTGGTGCCCCAGAATTGCATGCACAGTCCTGTTAGACCTGGTAAGTATTTTTTTTAATGTTTTCAATATTAGAATTGTGTAAGACACTAATGCAAGACACGGCCATGACAACCGGTGAAAAAATTTTTTCATTGAGAAACAAAAATGCTCCAATTTTCATTATTCCACCATTTTTGATCGGTGGGGGTCCGACACCCAGACCCTGCACAATCAGCTGTCCCAGGGCGCCGGAATCTAAGCAGTGGTTGGCACCGGAAGTAGAAGGCTCCGACCACCGTATAGCGGCTGTGATGCAGTGGTCGGAGTCTTCTGCTTCCGGTACCAACTCCTGCATAGCTTCCGGTGCCTGTAGGCAGCTGGAACAGCTGATCAGTGTGGGGTCCAGGTGCCGGACCCCACGATCATATACAGATGACCTATCCTGTGGATAGGTCATCAGTAGAAAAAACAGCCCCCAACCTGGACAACCCCTTTAAGTATCTGATCCCCTTTGTCTACTACATGGTACAGTATGTGTGTTTTAATTTAGATTTTCCAGGACAATAATAGATGGTGAGTTCATTGCTACACACCCGAAAAAGAGAAGGACAAAAAAAGGGTCTATATGTTAAGCCATTCATATTACTCCACAATAACTTCAAATCTCCAAACACAACACCTTTACCAATATGAAGAGCCGTTCATAGTAGCACTCACTTAGAGAGTAATAGCGGACTAGCTGCTTAAATGGAGAAATCCAGTGAAATAATCTTCAGATATGTCATAGATATATGTGAGAAGAAGTCAGTGATCTCCAACCACATCTGATTTCCAGAAGGAAAGCACTCAAGCACCCCTGCTGGATCTGTTACTGAATATCTCACACAGCTTAAGAAAGTTCCATTCAAATCAATGGCATTTATAATGTAGCCAGAAATCTCCAAGCAGTGGCAATGGGATTTAGTGCTCTATAAAGCCCCTTCAATCCCTGAAACAGTGGTGGTCTGAGATCACAGACTTCACCAATGTGATCTATTCGCATGTATCTATGACATAGAAA
The DNA here is from genome assembly GCF_050947455.1 of Rhinoderma darwinii. NCBI lineage: Eukaryota > Metazoa > Chordata > Amphibia > Anura > Rhinodermatidae > Rhinoderma > Rhinoderma darwinii. The sequence continues at coordinate 54,399,813 of NC_134699.1, forward strand.
ATAATTTTGATTCAATTTTCTCTTTGAAATTGTTTATCTCGCGCAGCGCGAGCCACGTCCTCTCAATGATGTGCTCACGCTCAGGAGTCCTCGATATTCACGAGTTGCAGCTACTTCCATCCACCACCCGCTAATTGACAGCTTTCTCCCTATGCAAAGTTTGGGGCGAAGGCTGTCAATCCTGCGGAGAGAGGGCGGAGCGAGACGCAGCTCATAAATATTCTTGGCTCGCGCTGCAGGAGCAAAATGTTAATTTTTTAGCACTTTGGAATTATGGTTTATGCTGGTTATTAAGTTATGCTGCCATCAGATAGGGCAGTATAAACCTGGTGATAGATTCTTTTAACTATTCTGGAAATAGTGTGGGTACCTCTCAATAAAAAACAAACCGGTCATAATATGATTTAAAACCATTTTTCCGTATTAGCATTGCTCTATGTTGTACATGCATATGACCATTTTAAGTTACTGTCATTCACCAACTATCAATTTGTTAAGAACCACGTTCTGAGAGATGTATCCTTCTCAAGGCTGCCCATTGTCATGGATTGTGCACCATTTCTCTTATGTAGAAACCACCAGCCATTGCTGAAGTACTTTGTCCTTATAAAGACATGACTCTAAATAGCTGTGCGCATCAAGACAACTCAAGCATCACTTAACTATTTAGTATTTTCGTAACATTCAGTAGGTTACAAAAATGTCTTGGTTGGCCTAGAGTAGTGTGAGCTACAATGTTTTAGTATCAGCCGGATATTTTAAAGAGCTTCTCATACGATTTTCATTGTGGGTACCGCTGCATTGCATTATAAAAGTGTAATAAAAAAAAAAGCTAAGAAAAAGTTTTGAACAGCCTTTGAGAATAAAGTTTATCTTCAGGGTATGTTCACACGATAGCAGGCATTTACGGCTGAAATTACAGACTGTTTTCAGAAGAAAACAGCTGCGTCGTTTCAGCCGTAAATGCTCCTCCTCGTAATATACGAGGCGTCTGTGATGCTCGTATATCTTGAGCTGCTCTTCATTGAGTTCAATGAAGAATGGCTCAAATTACATTGCAAAGAAGTGCCCTGCACTTCTTTGCCGAGGCAGTCAATTTACGCGTCGTCGTTTGACAGCTGTCAAACGACGACGCGTAAATGACAGGTCGTCTGCACAATACGTCGGCAAACCCATTCAAATGAATGGGCAGATGTTTGCCAACGTATTGTAGCCCTATTTTCAGACGTAAAATGAGGCATAATACGCCTCGTTTACGTCTGAAAATAGGTCGTGTGAACCCAGCCTAAAGGGGTTGTTCGGGCACAGGGCGGTTTTTCATACTGATGACCTATCCATAGAACAATTCATCAGTACATGATCAGTGGGGGTCCGACACCTGGACCCCGCACCGATCAGCTGTTCGGGCTGCCTCCGGGCACCGGATGTTATGCAGTGTTCAATGCCGGAAGCATAAGGCTCCGGTCACAGTATAGCGGCTGCGCTGCAGTAAGTTAATAGGATCAGAGCTGCAGTACTGCTATACAATGTATGGAGCCATCTGCTTTCAACATCGGCCACTACATAACATCCGGTGCCCGGAGGCAGCCGGATCAGCTGATATACTTGAATAGGAGCAGAGCTGCAGTACTGCAGCTCGTCCACCATACTGTGACCGGAACCATCTGCTTCCGGCACGGACATCCGGTGCCTGGAGACAACCGGATCATCTGATCGGTGTAGGGTCCAGGTGTCGAACCCCCACCGATCATATACTGATAACCTATCCTGTGGCCCCCAAGGGTTTGTTGGGGGCTGTTTTTAATAATGATGACCTATCCTCAGGATAGGTCATCAGTATATGATCGGTGAAAATCTGATACGTGGACCCCGCATCGATCAGCTGTTCTGGCTGTTTCTGGGTGCTGGAAACTATGCAGGGGTTGGTGCCAGAAGCAGAAGGTGCCAAGAACTGTATAGTGGCCGTGTTGCAGTGGTCAAACTCTTCTACTTCCGGCACTGACTCCTGCATAGCTTCCGGCACCCGGAAGCAGCCAGAACAGCTGATCGTGCCGGTGTTGAACCCCCACTGATCATATACTGATGACCTATCCTGTGGATATCATCGGTATAAAAAAAACAGCCCCCAACCTGGACAACCCCTTTAAGCATCTGATGCCCCATTGTCTACTACACAATTCTTGGATCAAATACAAGCCTAAAAATGAACCACCACTACTTTGGCAAGTCATTAACTCTCCCAGAGACTTGTTATTAAAAACAAATTAACTCATGATATTAGCATGTACTTTTTACTAACACATTGTTATGAGTCAGATGATGTACAGTCAGTGACATAATCTAAAAATATATTGGGTCCAAAACATTATGTCCATATAGAAAGAATGTAGTCGATCAGAACAGCCACTAGCACAGTAACTGCAAGGTGCTGTACTGCTATTACTTTCATTAGTATAGTATAAGTTTATAAATATTCATGAATATTAATGGTCTATAGTGCATAAATTGGAGCAGTTGTGGTTATGCATTTTGGTTACATCCATAAAGATACAGATTTTAAATGGTGGCCTCGGCTAGTAATTGTGACCTCTGTAGATTGTGTTTTATTCTTATGCTATGTGTTCTAGGTATAGGTTGCATCTTTTAGATATATGTATGTTGTCTTTTTTGTTATACAGGTATAAAAATTACTTTCAAAGTGATTTGTCCTTGTGATTAATGTCTAGTTCTCTAGCTTCGATGGGAACTAACAGGGCTTACACAATAAAGTATTTTTTGTTGGTACTCTCCTTGATTTCAAGGTCGGTGTAAATATATTTTAGAGTTATTATAAACCTAATATATGGCGCCGATGTATGTTTTATTGGGAGAAGCATCTAAGCTAACTCTGGAAATCAAGAAAGAAATGTCCCCTTAGGATAAAATAAATACCTGGAGCTATAAATCTATGAGTTGTTCTCTTGTGGGAAGTTCTAATATACTATTCAGCCATATCTGAGTTTTCTTGGTCTCCTAAACATCTAACAAACACTGCGTGCCTAAATGGTGTATTAATCTGGATGGATATTCTAGATACCCTTTAAACTGTAGACATACGTTAAATGGTGACCACAAGATTTTTGGCAATCGGGTAACAAAAATCCTCATTGACGTCAGGCTTAGCTAAATGTCTATATTAATATCTATTGGTGGTGAGGTTCATGCGTGTAGCTAGGACGGTTGGTGGGGCATGTGCCCCCTATGGCTGGGTGCCAGAATGGGAGTGCTAACAAACCGCTCTACCATGGCCAGGGTATTTTAAAACAAAGCTAGGACAGCAAACTAAATCTTTGCCCCGGGTGTAGGATTGGATAGCTACAACTCTAGGGAGAGGTCAGTAAAGGCCCTTTTACATGGGCCAATGATCGGCAAACGAGCATTTTTATGAATGCTCATTGCCAATCATTGCCCTGTGTAAACAGAGCAACGATCAGCCGATAAACGAGCAAAAGCTCCTTCATCGGCTGATTGTATCATTTAGGCAGCATAAAATATTCTAATATTATATATTATATGATGGTCGGTCGTCCAGTTACATTACTGATCATAGCTCCTTGTGAAAGGAGCAAATGAGCGCCGATCAACGAGCTGTCCCGTTGATCAGCGCTCGTTGTTATGGCCAAAAATAACTGGTGTACCTTCAAGCACATAAGAATTGTCTTTGAACAATTTTACCAATTTTTTTTCGTTTTTTTCCCCCCTGCGAATGAGCATTTGTGGGTGTCAGAAGAACATTCATTGTTAGATCCCACCAAAAACAGTAGAATCTGAGCCTGCTATGACCAGACTTCACCATATAGGCAAGGTATATCTAATAGGAGCATTTTCAAACATCCTGAGACTTTTATATATTATTTTATACATATAAATGACTGCAATTCGAAACAAATCCAATTCGAATTTTGCAATACAAGAGCCGTGAGCCAAGACGCCACTTTCACTAATCGCTACTAAGTATGGCTCTATGCATAGCTAAGAATGGCTGGATTATATATAAATCTCTCTTTAAATATCCTCTGGTGCCCAACAGAGCGAAACAATTAATTGTACATATTCAAAACAGATTATAGCTGAAGAAATAAAAAATAAAGTAATAACACCTTCTCTTTTTTGAGTCTTATCAGAACGGCAGGATAATGAACAAATGTACGCGCTCTTAACACACTCCTCCTATGTTTACTTTCCCAGCCTGTAATTGAGACATGTGTGAGCGCATGGTGGTTCTTAAATACATCTGCTCACATTTCATCTCATGTGAGTACGGATTACTATGTGCTCTATACACGGGACTCTACCCTGTGCTGTCCCCTAACACTGCCAGTTCTGCTCAGTCGCGGGACAGAAGGAGCACACATCCTTGGCTAAGTGATTGCTAAACTTTTTTCATTAGCACCTCATAAAGGCGGCCTGTATATGAAAGACGCACTAATAAGCCTGATGCAACTTGAAAGTCCTCGTGGTGTATGTATTGCAAATTAATCTCAGAAGGCACATGGGGAATTCAATTAGAATTCTGAAAGAATAACTCTATTCAATGAGAATTCACCTATATACATCTTTGAAAACTTTTTTTAAAATAAAAATCTGCATCAGTGTGATTGCTGCAACTTTGTAATTGCATTTTATTAAAAATTATTTATACGTTTTGAGATACAGCTGCTTTGTATCCTGCATACAGAGCAGCTGTATTTTGCGCTGAGACCTGAATCTGTCAGGTCAGCGGCACTGACGGGTTCAATGACAGCGGGTCACGCAGGATCCACCTATGAACTTAGATGTGATCAATAACAGCTGGATCCTGCGTTTCAGAGACACGCAGGACCCGCTAACACTGGACTTGTCAGTGCCGCTGACCTGACAGATTCAGGTCTCAGCGCCAGATATAGCTGATAGGTCTGATAACAAGGACTTTATTTTCAATGTAGTAGAGTGTTTGTGGGTGTCTCGTTTGGACCAACCCATTTCATATTGTAGGCCTATCTGAGACAAGCTGATCATGGGGGCTTTTGCTGTTGGGAGCCCTTATGGTCAACTGTTTTCTTCAGGGGGAACTCATCTCAGTGTTAGCTAATAGAGTGGTCCCAGTAAGAGTCTGGCAGATATTTTTGGCCATCCAACGTTAATCCCAGTGATAAGACTTGATCATTGGGAGTTCCAGGAGCCGTTACCTGTGACAATTAGCTGATTGCCAGGAGCAGTTCTCTTTAAAGGAAACCATGTCACATTGCGAATGCAGTCCAATGCTTTAGGCTAGACTACTGGGTTAGAGCATCTCCAAAATGGCAGGTCTTGTGGTGCGCTCCCGGTATGTAGTGGTTAGTATCTACAAAAAGTGGTTCGAGGAAGGACCCCGGCGACAGGGTCATGAGTGGCCAAGGCCCATTGATGCTTGTGGGAAAAGAAGACTGGCCTGGTCTGTTGAATCAGGTTTTCTTTTACATCATGAGGACTGTCGAGTGGGGGGGGGGGGGGTTCAATTACCTGGGAAAGAGTGGGCACCAATGTAAACTAAGGGAGCAGGGCAAATTGGCAGAGGCAGTGTGATGTTCTGGGCAATGTTCTTCTGGGAAACCTTGGGTTATGGCATTCTTGCGGATGCTACCTTGACACATACCACCTACCTAAATATTGTTGCAGACCATAATTTCTCTAATGGCAGTGGACTCTCTCAGCAGTATAATGCGCCCTGCCACAGTGAAATCATTGTTCACGAATAGTTTGATGTACATGACAAAGAGTTGAAAATGTTGACTTCTCCTCCAAATTCCCCAGATCTCAATCTAATTGACCTTTTGTGGGATGCATTGTAAAAACATGTCCGCTCCATGGAGGCCCAACCTCGTGACTAACATAACATAAAGATTCTGTTGCTAGCGTCTGGGTTCTAACTACCACCGTACACCTCTAGAGGTTTTGTGGGGTCCATGTCTCGATGGGTCAGAGTTGTTTTGGAGGCATGAGAGGGACCTACACAATATTAGGCAGGTGGTTTTAATGTTGTGGCTGATCGGTGTATGCAATGACTTTGATAAAAATGAAAATTAATTTTTCATAGAGAACTCTAAAAGTCATTATGTTGTTTCTGTCTAGAGTTGACAATATATTTTAGATGTTTGGGGTAATTTTTTTTTTATCCCATTATATTATCCCTTTATATCAGTCATGGAAAACAAAACAGTGGTTTTATTGTAGAGGTAGCTCAACAGCCAAGACCTATTTAAAGGAATAATCCCATCCCTTGGGTCTCTAGTGCTGCGTCACAAGCGTCTGACCCTGGTCACAAGACCTTCACAGTACATTCAGCTCAATTAGTCTTTAGTGGAAGAAAAGTGAATTTATCCTTGAGCAAACAGGCTCGTGGATAAACCCTTTAAAGAACAATAACTCCTTTCTTGGTATGGTCAATGCAGGTTACTAAAATGAATCTGTAAGTCTGTGCACACAGCCCACCTTTTTGCCAGAAGCAAAAACTCATATTATACTAGCCTGAATATACCATGTGTCTGTGCAAGCATGACCAGCTAGCATGACATATACCTGTAGCATCTATTAGTTGTAGGTGTCTGGTATGCAAAGGTCCATGAATTCTTTAGGCCTCATACAACTACATTAGTGATTCTTTGACTGAAGGAGCTATGCATTACATAAACTAAATGGAAATTTTATATTAGTATTATTTTTTGTATAGTGCCGTTACCTTTCACAGCGCTTTACATGACACAATATTGGGGTAATACATTGTAATCTTTTTATTGTCATGTCTTTTGTAATTGTTACACTCTATAAGGAATAGGCAAATGTGGTTGTTTTATGACAATTGGGGTCTCTTTGGCGATTTATGGCCATTATATGACTTGTATTCTGCTTTTTTTTAGCAGTTTTCCCCTCTGCGGGCTCTAACTCTAATTCTCAGTTTTCCCTAAGCTAGTGGGCGTAGCCTGATGGCTATGATGTCTTCTATACACAGCACACATAGAAGTGGAGACTACTTCTCTCCTATTTCTATCTATCACATATATATAGAAGCTGCAGAAAAATTTAGTCGATTATAGAGTTGTAATGAGCAGTGCAGCTGAGAATCCAGCATGTAGGTGAGACAGTAACACTTACCAGGAAGCTGCAGCACGTCTGTCTGTGTCTTTCTCACTCTGTTCCTGCTACACACTCCCCTCTCCATAGACTTTTATGTCAGGTGGTGAATAGACTTACCCCCACTTCCTGCAGTCCGTCTACTCTGCTGTGTAACTAGGAAGGGATTTTGTTTGACAACAGGGGGTGCACAGCAGATTAAAGGAAGGGAGACATCTAGTGGCAGTAACTTCACACAGAATTTGCATGGCTAAAACAACTAATTTTTAACAGTAAGTAAATTAAAAAGTTGATCTATATCAGGTATACTATTAGATCAGCATAAGTTGTTTGAAAAGTCAGTGTCCATTTAATGGTCTGTAGTAGATGGCTCCAATATTGTCTCACGATAAGGGCCAAACATTATCGTCATGCATATTTATTTGAAGCTGTACCCATAATCCACCGCTGGAAGTTCTCCACATTCGAAATTCTTGCAAACTTTACAAGTAATGATGCATGTTAATACTTTTCATGTGCTAAGGCTGTTAGTTCAGTTCCAAACCTGTAACTTGGCGAAACATGAAAAAGCTTAAGCGATTTACAATTGAATCTATTCTAATGTCCATTGGTCTGCATGATCAACAAATACCTAATACTGAAATTAGTCAGATTAGAACTTTCTACAGAATGATAGAAAAACGGAAAAGATTTGTACCCCCCTGCATGCAGATTGTGTGTTCACCTCCACCAAGGACATTGGCTACGTAGTATGGTAAACATTACAGTTATTTTAGGTATATTATCTAACTCTAGATAACATAGACTTTACTATACATTAGGCTTTATTAGTGGCTGTTAATATTTTGTAATACAGAAGTGCAGCTCAGAGTTTAGCAAAACGTAGATATTGATGAAAAATGTTGTAAAATGATGTGCGGATTAGCATAAAATCACCAGTATATAGGTAGTAACATATGTTGTAGTCTTTCTGCAATGTTGTTATAAATTGGGTTCAGCCTTTTCTTTGCAATATTTTTTTAGAAAACCTAGTTAGCACCCAATATTGCGGCCATTACAGCTCTTACACGGGTGGCAAACTAGGCAATTGCCCAGGGCTCTCGATTACTAGGGGGTCCCTGAAAACGGGAACCCCAGAAGCAAACTAAAAACACCCAGTATTATTTTGTGGTGTATGGTGCTATTATTTGTTCATTGAATTGCAAAATTATGTGGGCTCTTTAAAGATGACCTCCCACAAAATCGGCCGAAACTACAGCTGACATCCCAGTTAGATTGCTGGCACCTTACAGATTATGATGCTTTTTATTTTCTTCTTGCCCCCACTGTTCCTGATATATCAATGCCATTCGTTTTGGCGCCCGATATGCAAATGAGGCCTTTGACTGTCAAGTGGGCGGTTAACACTGCTTACTTGCCAATGGGGAGTGAACCTTCCTGCTCTGACGCCATCCAATCGGCCACTTTTTAGCAAGAGTGGTGGGAGCGCTGAAATGGCACAAAAGTCGCAATTTCTGTGACTTTTGAGCTGTTTGTGACTTTTCTACGCCAGAAAACTAGTGTGGGACAGTTGTTAAATTGCCCACTTTGTGCTTTAATTCATCACCTTGTTCAAAATCTCTTCCTGTCAGTGAACAGAGACATTCTTATTTCCATCCAGAAAGTGAACTACAGATCTATCACTTCTCACAGCGAAGGGTCAGGCCGTGTAAACGAGCGTCGATCAATCAGACCGCTCGTTGATCGACGCTCGTTTGCTCCTTTTACAAGGAGCAATGCATGGGGACGATCGATCATTACTACGATTGCTTCTCCTCATACATTTCTATCATGTCAGCAGCATATGTTGACACAGGGAGATGTGCTGTTGAGACAAATATTTTTTTTTGCAGCATAAACGATACGATCAACTGATGAACGAGCGTTTTCCCGTTCATCAACTTTACACAGGGCAATGATTGGGAACAAGCGTTCATATTACTAGTTATTATTAGATATTACTCTGTGAGCTAAACAAATAAACATCATAAACCTCCCTCTTCTCCTGATAGTTTGCTACAAATGATCAATGGGAAATCCTAAAATACTTTGTATAATTATAGTGCAAAATTTATTCCTATAGGTAACAAGTATAAATGACTATAATTAAACCCCACATGGCTTACACCTTCTGTAAAAAGGGCAATACATGACAAAAAAAGGGCATTTAAAAAATACAAATCTGAGGGTCTAGCTGTAGCCTTTGTAAATTATAAGGAGCTTAATAAAATCTGTAAAAAGGTAATAAAATCAGCAAAAATACAAACTGAAAGGCAGGTGGCCAAGGATAGTAAAACAAATCCCAAAAAATTCTTCAAGTATATAAATGCTAAAAAGCCAAGGTCTGAACACGTGGGACCCCTAGATAGTGGTAATGGAGAGTTGGTCACAGGGGATCAAGAGAAGGCAGAGTTACTAAATGGGTTCTTCCGCTCTGTATATACAACAGAAGAAAGAGCAGCTGATGTAGCCGGTGCCAGTGCTGTTAATATATCAGTTGATATACTGAATTGGATGAATGTAGATATGGTGAAAGCTAAATTAAATAAAATAAACGTACACAAGGCCCCGGGACCAGATGGGTTACACCCTAGAGTTCTTAATGAGCTTAGTTCAGTTATTTCTGTCCCCCTTTTCATAATATTCAGAGATTCTCTACTGACTGGTATAGTGCCAAGGGACTGGCGCAGGGCAAATGTGGTGCCTATTTTCAAAAAGGGCTCTAGGTCTTGCCCGGATAATTATAGACCAGTAAGCTTAACATCCATTGTGGGGAAAATGTTTGAGGGGCTATTGAGGGGCTATATACAGGATTATGTGACAATCAATAGTATTAAGTTGTCAAACCAATCTGATTTGTTTTTATGAAGAGGTAAGCAGAAGTCTAGACAGAGGGGCCGCTGTGGATATAGTGTTTTTGGACTTTGCAAAGGCATTTGACACTGTTCCCCATAGACGTCTAATGGGTAAATTAAGGACTATAGGTTTAGAAAGTATAGTTTGTAATTGGATTGAGAATGGGCTCCAGGACCGTATACAGAGAGTTGTGGTCAATGATTCCTACTCTGAATGGTCCCCAGTTATAAGTGGTATACCCCAGGGTTCAGTGCTGGGACCACTATTATTCAACTTATTTATTAATGATATAGAGGATGGGATTAATAGCACTATTTCTATTTTTGCAGATGACACCAAGCTATGTAGTATTATTCAGTCTATGGAAGATGTTTATAAATTGCAATCTGATGTGGACACACTAAGTGTTTGGGCATCCAGTTGGCAAATGAAGTTTAATGTAGATAAATGTAAAGTTATGCATCTGGGTACGAACAACCTGCAGGCATCATCTGTCCTAGGGGGAGCTACACTGGGGGAGTCACTTGTTGAGAAGGATCTGGGTGTACTTGTAGATCATAAACTAAATAACAGCACAATGTCAGTCAGCTGCTTCTAAGGCCAGCAAGATATTGTCGTGTATTAAAAGAGGCATGGACTCGCAGGACAGGGATATAATATTACCACTTTACAAAGCATTAGTGCGGCCTCATCTAGAATATGCAGCTCAGTTCTGGGCTCCAGTTCATAGAAAGGATGCCCTGGAGTTAGAAAAAATACAAAGAAGAGCAACGAAGCTAATAAGGGGCATGGAGAATCTAAGATATGAGGAAAGATTTAACATGTAACTATATGTATCAGTACAGGTAAAGTGTATCTGTAGAACTGATACAATTGTAAAACATCTATAGCTGTGGGAAGTATTGGGTCTGTCTATCCTCTCGGTGTAAATAAGAACGCACAATTTATTACTATTTCAGAGCGCACTGTGGATACCTGATATCTCACCGTATTTATTACCGGCTGTACATTTTTTTTTATTGGCGTTAATAATGTTTATTTATAAAAAAAAAATAGGCCTGGTAAGTAACAATTAGCGTGATCACGAGGAGTAGTGAGGAAGCGCTGGTTCTTCCTGTACAGTTTATGTGTACCCCGGCGGTGCGCCAAGTGTTCTACATCTGGATGTATGAGTAGGAGCTAGCTGGCAGTAGGCTGGTACGTTCTGTGCCCAGGGCGTGGGCGTGAACTTGGCGATCTCCTTTCACGTGGAAGAAATTGTGCTATGAAGAAGTCACACAATTCCACTCACTTTCACTGTTAGCAATGAATCACGGGAAGACTACAGTAGACACGATGTACAGTACAACACGTACTGTAATATTTAATTGTTACAGTCAATTGTTTGTTCACTTCGTAATCCCATGCCGCTGCCAATTATAAACACCTAATCCATGTGATGGGAAGTACTTTAACCAGAGGAACGGCGAGGTATAAATAGCCGCTGATCCCAAAACCGGGTTATAGCTTTTAAAGAAGATGTTCGAAACATTCAGAAAGTAATTGCTTTCAAAATTATTAGTATTGTTCTTAAAGGGGTTGTCCAGGATTAGAAAAAAAAATAAAAAATAAATTCACGTCCATGCGCTGTGTTGGCTATTGCATCTCAGCGCTGTTCAACTGAATTGCAGACCCTTTATTCTAATTCCAACAAATCCATTAATAACAACAAATTTAAATTAAAAAAAGTCAAAAAATGTATTCGGCAGAATAGGGCTGGAAAGAGTTAAATGACAAATTCAGCTCTGCTTCATATATTAGCAGGGGTGTGTTCACCATTCATTGCTTACATGGTCTACCTAGCGTTAAAAGACAAACACCTGCTGATTATATTGAATTGAAGCTCCACTTCTGCGGCCATTTTTACTTGTACAATAGGGAGTTGCATTGTGGGTAATTCCCTAATATATGTGTATTACCTGAACAACTTAGGGTGTATTCACACGGTGCGGTTTTGTATTTGTTTTTCTTGTTGTGGTTTTCGGACGCATATCAAAACCGCGACAAAACTGCACCGTGTGAATACACCCTTAGAAAAGCCACCAATTTAGGTAATTAAATAAAGTATCATCAGAGACTACAAATACTCAGCGCCTGCTATAGGAGGAGCAGAGGAGATGGATGTAGCTCTGAACTTTGCCTCTGTGCTCTCACCTTTATAGAAAGACAACTGTCTATGTGTTTAGTCCGGTATTGCAGCTTAGCTCCATTAAAGTAAATGGGTCTGAGTTGCAATACCACACACAACCTGTGGACAGGAGTGGTGCTATTTTAGAAAAAAAAGCATCCATGTTTTCACTCAATGAATACTATTTACTAGGAAATGTTTTTTTAATTTGTCCATAAATCCTCATATGTACTATTGCCTTGAAGGAGCTCTGTACTCTGGCCCTTTAGGGCCCCAGATCTCAGAGACTGATACTAATATTATCTTATGACTCTTTATGAATATGCCTTTAATTTGATATGTCTTTGAATGTGCCCAATGAAGTCCCCCATGGCTTCCATATTTCCTTTAAAGCCCTGCCCTCCTTTGCAGTATATCATGCAAGCGATCCACTGATTGCTGGTTCAAGTGCCCTACGGGGACTAATAAAAAAAGTAAAATAAAGTTTTTTTTATGTTTAAAAGTAAAAAAAAAAAACCTTTTCCCATTTTTTCCCAAAAGCAATGTTAAAAAAATTAAAGTTAACATCACTGGTATCGCTGCGGGCGGCAGGTCAAGCATGCGCACTGCCGGTCTATTCACTGTCTATTGGACTGCCGGAAATAGCTGGGTACAGCACTCAGCTATCTACCTGCAGTGCCACAGACAATGAATGGAGCAGAACGGCACATGTGCCACCTGCCACTCCATTCATTCGGAGGAACAGGACACACGTTCTCCTGATCGGGGTGCACCAGCGGTTGGGGCCCCACCGATCAGCAGGTTATCCCCTATCCTGTGGTTACTGGATAACATTTAATCCTGGGACAACCCCTTTATGGATCAATTAACACATTGCAGTTGAACTGCGGTTAACCGCATTGAAAAAACACATATTGAAACTGCATGTTTTTACCGCAACCGCATCGAAAAATTCCCCATACATTTCTATCATGTCGGCAGCAGATCGTTATTTACACAGGGATATGCGCTGCCGACAACAATAATATTTTCTGCTGCAGAAACTATACGATCAGCCTATGAATGAGCGTTTGATCGCTCATCGTCTGATCATTGCCCTGTTTACACAGACCAATGATCGGGAACGAGCATTCATGTCAACAACAAACACTGATGGCACACGGAGCTGCAATGCAGGAAAAACTGTGTTTTTTTGCGGACACAAAATGGACTTGTTCGTGTGAATCTGGCTTTAGTATATACATAAAAAACAGACAAAGACCAAATCCAAAGTAAAGCATAGGTAGCGACTGTACTTGGATTGAGAACTCACATTTGATCCTGTACTCAAGCTGATTGGAGATTAGGGAATAAAGCGAGAAAAGAAAACCTATTTACTTAGGTCAGATTAAGATATTTAGTCTGCCCCAAAGAACTACAATAACTCCATCAGTCCCAGTGGAAACCATCCATGCACATTAACACATTGCCGTTTAGGTTGGCTCGGAGCACAAAGATTGTTCATTTCACAATAATTGCTACAGAAAATATGACTGATTCCGCTCACAACACAATTCCAGACCTTTCCGCCGCATCTCTCCTTAAATGGTTCCATGCTTATAAAAATATCCACTGCCAAGCAGAAACCCTTCTGTGAATCTATCAGTAATGAATTCAGGTTTGGGCTGGATATAGCGGATGCAAGCAGCAAAGTCGAAACCGAGAAGAAGTGGAGATGATGTTAAAAATGGAAAATGTGCTGGATTCGTGAAGTAAAACCTTCAGAACCATTCGAAAGACTATATTATGGTAGGACTTTATAGTAGGACTATGCCATTTACATGAGTTAGAAGAGGGGGTTTCCTCATTCAGATCCTTTATCAATTATCTGGTGCGGAGAACGGCTACAAGGAGAGTCTCTCTCTCTTTGGAGGACCCGACACTACACTGCCTTACGCAGTCTATTCATTTCAATAGGCACAATGTAATACTTCAAAATTCCTGTGGAGGCACTGCAGGGAAATTAAACACTTGCTGTCAGGTTCCACCATAGTTTACAACTAATTGATTCATTTTAGAGTGCAAAGGACTTCAAGATTGTAATGAATCGACAGAAAAAAAAGGCATGTGCTTGTATTTCCTCCAAACATGAAAACGTTCCAATTTGTAAATACATGACATTACTTATGTTGCTCTGGTCCTGAGTTACAGCCTGTATTAATGCCAAAGTTGCCCTCACAACTCTGTAGGCTTTAAAGGGGCGGTTCCCCCAAAGACAACCATTTATTAGAAACAAACCGGCGTGGAGATTAACTGATTTCCGTGGGTCTGGCTTCTCTAAGGGGGCTTCCATATGTCCTGTAAAAGCCTGAAATCTCCCAGAAAACCTAACGGTGTTGGCAAAGATCTTTCTCCGGATATTTAAATTTTTGAAAGTGTAGTAATCTGATGTTGGAAAACCTAAATTTGCCTGTTAATAAGCTTGTTGACTGTTTCTAATGATAACCAGCAGAATTATGAATACAGCTCTAGACTAATACAGGCTATAACACAAAATCAGTACAAGATTAGTATTACAGTATATTTGGAAGGTGAAATTACAAAGCTGTGCCGGATCCGTCGTCCAACAGATTCCACCGGCATCCAATAGACTTATAATGCGATCGTCAGATTTCGCCGTGGTGTCCAGTGTTTTGACGGAAATTCTCTCAAATCTGACAGGTTGTTCAAAGGAGGCTCAGACCAGAGCCTACACTGTACAATGGTGTGGAAATATCCGTTAAATAAAATCTACTAGTCAGTAGTGTACTCCTGGCATAATGAACCCAAATTCCCCCACCCCCTGTAGCATAAGGTGGAAACCCTGTACAGACTGCCTGCTCTTCTTGCATTAAATCTGTAGTCAGCATATAGATCCTTGCTTTAAAGAATAAGCGCCTGGCACAAGGATTTATTTTCTGAATAGGGATTTGAGATATTGTTAAAAAAGACTTGTCGCTTATTATATGTGGGGTTGGTCTATAGACCCTGTTGTGTGGCCATACGTGTGTGTGTAAGCACACCACCATCCATACAATCTCATAAAATCTTCAGGGCTGTACAGGGACATAATGCAAATCATATAATAAAACACTTCCCGCTAGACCTTTCCCTGAAACAATACATATTTTCACGTATGCCGCCTTATAGCTGAAGGGGTTGCTATAGTTTGTTCTTTTTTTACTTTCACAGCCTGCACTTTGCATAATTTCTACTATTTGCAGTATTTTTGAACTATCAAAACCTGAAATGACAGCCATGATGATCATACTTTTGAGCCAATATGTCTTCTAAGCATTACCTGGAAATTAGCAGTGTTCATTTTTCAAGGTTATTTCCCCCAAGTTTGACATTTTATGGTGGACATTTGAGATCAATGATCATGCTCTCTTTAGCTGTCCCCTACGTCCACTGGCGCAATAAAACAATTTGATTGCGGACGTGGATAGAGTCTCCGGTATGTAAGAGGTTGTGTTACTATTTCTACCTCCCATAGCTGCTTGACTGCCGGGCTACAAAACCTGGTATCTCCTATCAGCTGTTGAATCGAATACTATGGGAGGACACAAGTAGAAAGCATGTGATGTAAATGCTTATTCTGTGACTGGTGACTGCCTAGAGCAACCATATAGCCATAACATGGCTGTCTAGTAGTGGTAGCTGACTGGCTGAAACTTGTAGTCCAGGCCAGGAAAGAAGAAGTTAAAGGAAGTTATGGCTTTAAAACCACTAAGAAGTTCTTGCTTTGGGGGATAGATTGTTTTAGGTTATCTTGTCATACAATAATCATTATCCAAGGAGCTGGGAAAAGTCCATATGTGGATAAAGCTTTCGATTAGGGAGTGGAACTTCAAGGTCGCAGAAATTCGAGTGTGGACATTAATGGTTATCGAATGTATACTCAATGTGATTACAGGACAGTTGGTTCTAAATATAGCAGTAGTTAAAGGCAAATTGTTAAATAATTGCTTGGGTTATAAAAGTAAATGGAGCTTACTTACTTACTTAATCATCTTAAAGGGCATCTTAGATTTTTCTGTATATTGTAGGGGACGTAAATCCGGGCCGTAAAAACTCAAGTAATTTTGCAGTTCGGATTTTGCAGCTTAAAAAACTGGTGACATCAGGTTTTTTGTTGTTGTGGATCCGTGAATCTTGATGACACACGGATGTACTACATATGTTTTGTTTTGTTTTTTGCAAAAAGAAATGTTTTATTGTGATATTTATTTTTTAGCCTTTTTTTTTAAAAGAAAAAGCTGCAATGTGATTATCCGCATATCTGCCGACCTTCATTCACAAGCCATGATTGAATGATGACATCTATTCAAACGTAAAAAAAAAATTCAAGTACGTTTGATACATTTTTTTGACCAATATACTAAATTGGACGCGTACATGTGCAGATCATCATAATGGGACCAGTTTACATCATAAGAAGTATTATCAGCCTACGTTGAATAGCTAACCTTGCACAAATGAGCCGTTTCTTGACAAGTATTAAAGGGGTTAACGGAGACCAAAATTTTTTAGCAGTGTACTCATTGCAGTATGTGAGTACTCTCGCTAATATACATTACGGTCCCCCGTCCCGTTGATTCTGAAATTCTCATAGATTTTTATATCTTTTATTTATTTATCTTATATTTAGCGCTGCCGGGGGACCTGAAGTCTAGTTGCACAACTTTCTTTGATGATGATACGACTCTTCGGCATGTGACCGGCTCCGCTGTACTCAATG
The DNA here is from genome assembly GCF_050947455.1 of Rhinoderma darwinii. NCBI lineage: Eukaryota > Metazoa > Chordata > Amphibia > Anura > Rhinodermatidae > Rhinoderma > Rhinoderma darwinii. The sequence continues at coordinate 54,416,762 of NC_134699.1, forward strand.
TACAAGCAGTCGCAGTAGTACATCGAGGACATGGAGTACAGCGGAATCGGTCACATGACGAAAAGTCGTATCGTCATTAAAGAAGGTTGTGCAACTAGACTTCGGGTCCTCCGGCAGCACTATAAAAATCTATGAAAATCTCAGAATCTAGATCTGTCACATGACGGAAACCAGAGGTGCCCAATGGAACCTATTAACTTGTTGGTCATGGTGTTCTTTAGGGTATCTGGCAAAAGCAACAGAATCTGCAATGGAGGCCCCTAACGGAGCCTGCGATCCAGATAAGAACAGACCCTTAGCCGATTATTTTCAGGATGCATTTGACCTGTGTTGGAGCAAACTCTGATCACTGCAGGAAAAATGTAATAACTATTTTTAACCTGTATACGCATGTGTTTTTATGTTCATGGACAAATTGTCTACTGTCCTTTTCTCCACACGTGAGACCTTTCCATAATAATTGCACAGATGATGGCTACATACAGCAGCAAATACTAAAACTCAAAATTTACGAATGGGCATACATATATACATATACAAAAGCCTATAGAGTTATATGCTGGGGCATGGGAATCAATGTCCTTTCATGATCAGTAGAGGGAACTAATACTGGTGAGAAGATAGGTGAGAACTTTTAAGAGGATTTGTGTAGCTTTTTAGTATTTTACACAAGTTAAACTTTTATAGTTATATAAAAGACGGATCTTTCCACGGTCAACTATCGAACAATGTTGGCAAACAAACAGTTAAGACAAGATAGTCAAGTTTATCAGCAACTAATTTTACAAAAGAAGCTTGAACATTTGTCTGGGAAATTTTCTACTTTCATTGTCTCCATGGAAACTGGCGAGTTTTGACTAGCGCCATAATAGCTGGTTTTGCTGTGGACTATTATAAGGTTTTCTATGACAATAATCTGAAGCCTCATCCTAAAAAATAAGAGGTCTGTAATGTTATCTATTCTTGGTAGCGCAAATCTATTCAACTTTTATGATTCATCTTAATGTCACCGGGAGTTGAACTTAGTTTCAACACTTTTGCTGTGTTGTGTCTACATTGTTGATGCAAAAAAAAAAATTGCACCTGATTAAAAAATGATTCTGAAAGTTTTATATGAAAAGTGAATCCAGTGTATCCACTATCCCACTGTATCCCTCCGAATAATATTGCATTATAGATGATTGTAGATTATTTCCTTATTTCCAGTAGCTAACATAGCACAAACATGTTCAACAGCGCCAACAGTGACGACCCAATAATGATAATGGCACCAAAGAGTTCATTGTTCCCCCATGTAACATCTCCACTATTGATAAATGCCTATGCAGTGTAAGGTCCTTCCACAACTTCCTTTGTTGGTGCCCCTGCCATTGATTAAAACCTCAGGATGCCCCAGCTTAAAACATCTCCATGACCGTTTCATCTGTGGTGTTATGTCCATCCACTGTTGTCAGAGGGAAGTTTATAACGTGGGGCTTCTGGAGAGGTTCCCCTTTAAAACAAGAAAATTGCACACCAAATCATCCTCAAATACACAACAGTAAATACAGTGACACACTAAGTGTTATGGTTACCATTACTTTAAGAGGCACAACACACTTAATGGTTACAATTCTCGAATGAGGTAACCAATCTTGACGGTTTCAGGATACATGAAGTGGCACAATTTCTTTATGTAGAAAATAACACAGTCCCTATAAGGCTCTCAATAACCAATAAACAACTGACAATAATCGCTCTCGCTATTTTAGACCTGCCCTCAAGAGTTCTCTCTGTCTTTTGGTCACAATTCCCTGTGTCAAGGTTTCTGTACTTCCAGTAAGCAATCCCACTACAGGACAATCAGATCACTACTCAGGTCTGCTCCTCATGCACTCAATAACCACCGGGACAAGGCAGCCTTCCCACTAGCACCCTGCCACTCAAGGGCTCCTACTACACCTACTACACCCTCCCGCTGTCTATTTCACCTACCTAATCTTCGGGACTGTACTTCTAGGCCAGGTCTCAGGACTGTACTTCAAGGCCACATCTCAGGCCTTGCTGCACCTTTCTCGGCGGGCCACTAAAACAGGCATCCTCCTCAATCCCCAACAAGACCTAACTACAGCCTTTCTCAGGTTTGAGCACAGTACAGCTTACCTGTTCCCACATCTACAGCAGACTCCCCAGAGCTAACCATGCTAGACTGAGGTTTCTCTTCAGCCCCCACTGCTTCAGTGGCAGCCTTCATGATACATCAGTGGTCAGCTTGTTAGCTCACCATCCACTCCATGACAAACGCTCCAGACCTACCTTCGCAAAGCAGCCGTACTATTCTCGGCTCAGAGACTCTCTCATCTTTGCCAGACATCCTCTCTCCTCAGCTTGGCAACGGCCTCCTACCACCACTCCCAACTTCCGGTACACCCCCTCCTCAGCTACAGTTTCCAGTTTCCCTGGCCTCTCTACATAGGGACAAGCCCGCTATCAATGGACCAGGCCTCGGACTATTACTGCTCAGACCTCAAACACTCTGGTGTGCCACAAATGATTAGCCTGCACTCACCTAAATTCCACCAAACCTTCAACCTATATGTGCTCACACTGTCTTACCTGACTGCGTGGTAGTGCAACGTATCAGCGTTACTACATCTTCAGCCAGCACCAGACGCTTCCTGGACCTATCAAGTCCACTGTACCAGTCAAGACACTGTCCCCCAGAAGCCTCCCATTTATTCTTACAGTGACAGCATCATCTATATGGTGGTGCCGCAGGGCACCGCTGCCTGTAATCTGGCCAACCTGCAAATTAAAAACACTAAATACAGTTCAATGTAACATACATATACAGTGAAAAAGCAGACAACAAAAAAAAAGTTACATAAGCAGTCCACAGGCTCCAAAAGGGGGTTACACAGTTCACACTTCTTACAAATTGCTCTAGAAAGAAGGGGGCATGAAGATGCATTGATTCAGCATGTTTCCATGCTTGGAGTTTTAGGATGGGCTCCCATGTCTACCATTTCCAATATGAAGCAAATACAACCCTTGAGATCCTGCTGTGGAACCCAGTATGAGAACCACTAATTTAGACTTTACTGAAGGCTGTAACTTACAGATAATATTTTTAGTACAGTCAAATATTATTGGATTTTGAATATTTAATGAAAGATTCTCAAAGACGAGACAATTTCAAAACTTCACTACAGGAAAAACTTTCTGGTTTATTGGAAAATATTCAAATTAATATGTGTATAAATGGGTAGGTATGCTACCTAAGGCAAAATATGATTATGTAATAAAGTTATTGACTGACCAGGAACTGTAGAATAAGTCAGCTTAAACCAGGACATTGCTATAGACCTCATATGTGAAAACAAGAGCAAAAAAGTGGAGGTGTCATTCTAAAATATAGTAAATATCGAAGACATGCACATAAAAATATTAAACGTTTGCATATATCCTAGTGCCCTCAGGGTGCTGCTGAATCTTTGTGTTGTTTGCTTAGCAGCCAATCAGATTATAGCAATAATTCTTCCAGCACAACTAAGGATCCTTTTATACAGGCCAATTTTAGCCGTAACAACGAGCGCAAATCATCGAGACAGCTTATTGATCGACACTTGTTTGCTCCTTTCATAAGGAGCTATGATCAGTAATGTATGGGAACGAGCGATCATTACTACAATCGCTCGTCCCCCATACATTTCCATCATGTCGGCAGCACATGTGCTGCCAACTACGATAATATTTCCTGCTGCAGAAATGATATGAACAGCCGATGAACGAGTTCATCGGCTGATCATAGCCCTGTTTACACAGGTCAATGATAGAGAACGAGCGTTCTGTGAACGCTCGTTTGGCTCGATAATTGGCCCGTGTAGAAAATACAATCAATGAGAAACACCTCCATCTTTGTTCGCACTCGTTTCCTACTATAGCATATAGATGTCATAGAGGAGGGTTTCCAGTACTCAGAACCCCCTACTATGATCCGTAGTGGAGAGCCACTAACAAACAGCTCTGATGGACTCCAGCTGTCCACGTCTTACATGGACGGCCATCTATTTTTATACTGGCCGTTGACAGCAGGGTCAAGGATTACAGTCCATGAAGTAAGAATCCAGTACTGTGTATCAATTCTTAAAGCAAAGTGGAAGCCATTTTTTTTTGTCTTCTTATTTGTGACCATGTGATAGACAGTAGTGATCTCTGGATTTCGCCATCCAGAAAATTTTGCCATGTCCTTTACATACCGCCCTTTTCCCTCTGCTGTAAAAACGGTGTTTCATAACAAGCTGTTTTTGAACAGACTTAGCCCAAATTTTTCAGCTTAAAGGATCAGACTACCTAAACAGCGCCTGAGTGGCATTTTCTGGAATTTATTGAAGTAAATGGAGCATACCCTGACCTACATCTTTACACATATATTAACTCTACATTGCTATGTTTGCTACATGACATACTACCTCAGTTGTAGAGACAGAAGGTTTAAGCATCGCTATGCTTATATTCATGGGCCTATTAACTTTTTTATGTATTTGATAATTTTCCAACCAAATTTAAAATCAATAAAAAATATCAGGAAGAAAGAAGAAGTGGGAAAGAGTAAGGGACAGAAAGGGAATACAGATATTCTATACATCAGAAAAAGTCTCAAGTGGCCATAGAAGCTTATGTTAATTCTAGTGGAGAGGCATTAGGCGAAAGTCCTGGGTTTTCTGATGTTGGCATCCCACAACATACAGTGGTGAGGTACAGGTAGTACTCTGATAGTGATTTCAAGGTGTGGAAAGTCATTGAAATAAGCGGAAGAGGAGAAGGTCTCTAATACCTCTAGGTTAGGGGAAGAAGAGAAGGTCTCTAATACCTTTAGGTTAGGGGAAGCGGAGAAGGTCTCTAATACCTCTAGGTTAGGGGAAGAAGAGAAGGTCTCTAATACCTCTAGGTTAGAGGAAGAGGAGAAGGTCCCTAATACCTCTAGGTTAGGGGAGGAGGAGAAGGTCTCTAATACCTCTAAGTTAGGGGAGGAGGAGAACGTCTCTAATACCTCTAGGTTAGGGGAAGCGGAGAAGGTCTCTAATACCTCTAGGTTAGGGGAAGAAGAGAAGGTCTCTAATAGCTCTAGGTTAGAGGAAGAGAAGGTCTCTAATACCCCTAGGTTAGGGGAGAAGGAGAAGGTCTCTAATACCTCTAGGCTAGGGGAGGAGGAGAACGTCTCTAATACCTCTAGGTTAGGGGAGGAGGAGAACGTCTCTAATACCTCTAGGTTAGGGGAAGAGGAGAAGGTCTCTAATACCTCTAGGTTAGGGGAAGAGGAGAAGGTCTCTAATACCTCTAGGTTAGGGGAAGAGAAGAAGGTTTCTAATGCCTCTAGGTTAGGTGAAGATGAAAACCTAGTACCTCTAGGTTTAGTGCTCTTTCACACGACCGTATTCGGGACGTGAAAAACGGTCCGAGTGTCAGCTTGATTTCCCGGCACGACCACAGTACAGGTGAACGGGACTCCTGCCATCATAGACATTTTATTATGCTAGGAATCCGTGCCTTCCCGCGGAACTGCTGTTCCGTACTGTATCATTTTGTTCCGTAAGGAGGCAGAGACTCCTAGTATCATAAATGTCTATGATGCCAGGAGTCCCGTTCCCCTGTACCGCGGTCGGGCCGGGAAATCCTTCTGATACATGGTCGTGTGCAAGAAATGTAAAAGTCATTCAAAGCTGCCAGAAAAGTTGCTCCAAATATCAGGTAGTTGCCTCCAATTCTTTTCGCGATGCACCTTAATACGGAAAATGCACCATAGTAATGTGCCATAGTAATCCATAGTGATGTTGGCGTCTCACAGTATACAGTGGTGGCACTCTGATTGTGTTTTCAAGGTATAAAAAGTCATTGAAAGAAGGGGAAGAAGAGAAGGACTCTAATACCTCTAGGTTAGGAGTCCCATACACTCAAGGCTACCACAAAAGTTGCTCCAAATACCAGGTAATTGCCTTAATTTTTTTGACAGTTATACTAAATATGGAAAATGCGCCATAGTAATTTATTAAGTCTTAGAGTGCATAAAGAAAACCACAAAGAGCGATCCTTGGAGGGTGATGGTGCACCATATTTTCCATATGTCAGAGAGTATGGATTTACTACCTATTGCAGTAGATATATTCTTTGTATGGAGACAGCTGCTTACATATGCTCTATGCACATCTCTAGTTTCATAGGCTTGACACGTGCCCGGATCTTTGACAATAGACAAAATGAGAGTATAGTGCAGTAAGTGTGCCAGCCTTCTCTTCTTTCTCAGCTAAATCCTGATATCTCACCATCAGCTTTGCGGAACCACAGTCCGGTAGCCCTTTACTGAGAATAAACAAAATCTGTTTCCTAAAAATAGGATCCTCAAGCATACTGGGTGTCATAGGATGTTAAATCCTTGGATGTAGTGGTGTGCTAGTTTTACTAGTAGTTGGAGCAGGCTTTATTACTACCACGTCACTGTATTCTACCTTAATTCAGTTTAATAGATACTGATATGGACCATGTGTTGTAGATATATATATATATATATATATATATATATATATATATATATATACATACACATCTGGAGGTTTGTCTATTGATGTCTATGAGAGTTCTCATTCACTGTTTACTAAAAATAAATCATTTTGGATCCTAGAGTGGTTTAACTGGCTCGTAAGGTCTACAATAAGACAAGACAGACAGGAAACTTTTGAGATCCCTGTGGTTTCCAGTAGGCAAAACATTCTCCATGTCCCATTTACAGACTGCAAGCTGCCATAGACAGAGGTCTGTGATTTACTAGCAGGAACTCAGCGAAACTGCAATAGACTTTCCATTTTATCCACTTTTTGTAACATTTTTGGATAGCTTCGCCTCTCAGTAGAAGTGGTGGATTAATAATTGTATATTAGATAGATGCTTTTTTATGCAACTCCCTTGTATTTTATACAGTGTACCTCTAAATCTAAAAGGATTTCCTATCGCCTGAATGATATTGTTTGTGCCATTTTTGTTTTACTATAAAAGTTTTTTCCCAAAATGCCAAATACCGTTTTTTATGTAGTTGTTAATTCCGTTTTCTTTTGCCATTAGCCATTTATATATATATATATATATATATATATATATATTTTACCACTAAAGGACTGACATGAGGACACCCTAATAGGGAATATGGACTTTATATAGAGGGGACTCGCTAAACCTAGTCCCTATGAGCCAGAGTGTAGAGCCGCTTCTTTTTTAGAATAGTTTAGCATAGCATAAGACAACCCTTATATTGGCAAACAAGACCGGCGCTTAAAGGGGTTATGTGGGGACCAAAAGTTACTAGAAGTGTACTCTCTGCAGTTTGTAAGTACAGTCACTAATATACATTCCGGTCCCCCGTCACGCTGATTCTGAGATTTTCATACACTTTTATAGCGCTGCCGGGGGACCGGACGTCTAGTTGCACAGCCTTCTTTGCTGACTATACGACTCTTCGTCATGTGACCGACGCCGCTGTACTCCATGTACTCGCTGTACTACTGCTTGTACATGGAGTACAGCGGGGCTGATCACATGACGAAGAGTCGTATCATCATCAAAGAAGGCTGTGCAACTAGACTTCCGGTTCCCCGGCAGCACTATAAAAATCTATGAAAATCTCAGAATCAGTGCGACGGGGGACCGGAATGTATATTAGCGAGTGTATCACATACTGCAGGGAGTACAGAGATGATAATTTTTGGTCCCCACACAACCCCTATAATGTTGCTCTTATTATGGTAGGTTTAGTATATAGTTTATCACTCTACCTACTATACCATTGGCACCACAAATGGCACAGTGGTAGTGGACGCCAGTTACCCGCAACGTAGTTTGTACATGGGACTCACTGATCTCTGACTGCTGGGTAGTGTCTCCCTGGACGTGCCCTCTTGATAAGCCTTGTCTAATCTGCCACCTGTCTGCTTGCTCCTATTTGCTGCGCAGCCCCTGTTCCTGCATGTAAAGACTTAACATTAGAGAGGATTATAAAGTAAAATTAGGATTGTGAACTGCTTTGAGCAGCTCCACCCGGAATGACTGGACCATTTCCAGCAAATAAGACTTGAACAACATGTTTACCTCACATAGAGATTCTCCGCTAAATACAGATACGTGGATTTATGAACAAACTATAAGACAATTCTCTTTAACATATAAAAATTCAATTCCCTGGAATAAGAGGTCCTTGAATTATCTTTTTTCGTGAAAATTTCTTTCTATTTGTTCCTTAGGTCTATCTGTTTCTAGGAAAACTGGGTAAAAACTTATAAGATAGGTGGTCACCCAACTTTTCCAGGCTCCAGATGAGTCATTTTACCTTATTAGGGTAGGTTCTCACAGAGCGTAAATAATGCATTTTTCCGTAACTTATTTTGTTGCGGAAAATCCTCAGCATAATACAGTAGCAGCAGAGTGGATAAGCTTTCAACAAATCTCATCTGCACGCTGCGTAAATAATAAGCGGAAAAAACCGCTCAGAAATTGACCTGCGGAGCGTTTTTTAATCCGCAGCATGTCAGTTGTATTTGCGTAATCGCTGCTTTTTTTGTTGCGGGTTTTCCCCATTGAATTCAACGGGGAGGTAAAACCCCCAACAAATGGCAGATGTTGCGGTTTTTGCGGTGGAATAGCTGCGATTCTGCCGCAAAAATCGCAACTCAGAAAAAAATAATCAAATTCTTACCCAGAATTCTGTGCTTCTTCGTCCAAGCCGGCCTACTGGGATGATGTTTTATCCCATGTGACTGCTGCACAGGTCGGGCTGCAGGACATCAGAGGGACGCGTGTTGAATGTTTTTTTATTTTTTCTAGCGTGGCTTTCCGCAGCGGAAATTCCGCCTGAAAAACGTTATCACAATGTGCTGCGAATTCTAGGTCGGATAGGTTGCGGAGTTTTACAAAGCGTATCTGACCTGTGTGAACCCGGCCTAACTTGATTGATTAACCATGTGGAAGGTTTGGAAAGCTGGGTGACAACCCCTTTGCGACATGCAATGGTGACCATATCGGTTGTCTCCCAGTTTTTACAGAAATAGATTTTACTAATGGCCGAGTATAGTTTTTCAACCACAAAGAAAATAACTCAACGATGGATATTTATGGGTGACTTTTTATTTGCGGGGGAAATGCTTAAATCCAACTACAAGAATTTTAATTTCTATTGAATGTTTCCATTGTCTCCGCATCTTTTTGACCTTGAGAGGAAAAAGCAACGTGACCAATGTCATCAGGGAGATATACGTAATGGTATTTCTATAGAGTGCATGTAATTTCAGTGAAAAAAGTTCAGGTTAATATATCGTCCCCATTTAGCTACCTGTTCCCATGCCAACCTATAAAACAGGACTAATCAACTATCTGCTGGCTGTCCATTGATGATGAGAGTAACAGTCCCAGCATGCCCATATTATAGCAGAACATACTTCAGCATCCTCCATACAATACATTGGGTCGGCTGTATCTAGATACCTCTCCTTATATTCGGTGACCATTATTGTGGTGTAGAAGGGGTTAAACTAGGATTAAATCAAATGTATCCAATCTGCGAAGCGATCATGTGATTTCATCAGAGCTATTTCTGTCGCTGGCAAATTTCAGCGTCACGCCAATCAAGCACTTGGACGACTCCTTAATCAGGCGGCTTTCTATACCCTTTCGCTTTGATTGCTGCCTCCAGAATAAAGGTTTTTTTTAATCAGGATTTTCAGCTGTTTAATGACAGTTCTGCTTATTGATGCGACTGAGCAGTAAGCTAACCGACTGCTGCCCTCTGTTGGCAGACATTGGTATTGTTTGCTCTAAAACTACGGTATGTGGTGTGATGTCATCAAAAATATGCTCAAGGGGAAGAGAAAAAAAAGTTTATGACATTTTGATAAATTTGGGGTTAAAAAAAAAAGGAAGAGATTACGATGTTGTTCAATAGGATTTCAGATTTTAATACAAAGTTTCTGAGATAAGGAGCAAGCCGGGTGTGGTGGTAACTAAGGTTTAAAATAATTTGTTTGGAAAAATAGACATTAATTTAGGGCCATCATATATAATTTGAATGTCGTTTTCTTGGCAGTGGGATGTATGGGAAGTACAAGGGTATGGCATGGTGTGGGTGCTAAGAGTCAGACCCCCACCGATCTAAGACCTAATATTCATGGCCATCAATTTTAAAATCCTGGATAATCCCTTTAATCAACTCCTAGGAGATAGACCCAAGTGTGCAAGTGATTGGCTCCAAAGTCAGCTCAAAATGGGGGGGGGGGTCTTCTGTTGGACTTTTGTGTCCTGCCTGTAGTTTTAAAGGCTATATAGACCTTTGAAATGTCTATCAGTGTGTTTTGTGCAACTTTCTGAATAATTATTATTATTTTTTTATTATTTTTACTTTTTGAGATACAGCTGCTTTGTATCCTGTATATAGAGCAGCTGTATCGTGCGCTGAGACCAGAATCTGTCAGGTCATCGGGACTGATGGGTTCAGTGTCAGCGGGTCAGATTAACCTGTTATCGATCACATTTAAGTTATGAACTTAGATGTGATCTGTAACAGCTCGATCCTGTGTGACCCGCTCTCACTGAACCCATCAGTCCCGCTGACCTGACGGATTCAGGTCTCAGTACAAGATACAGCTGCTCTTTATACAGGATACAAAGCAGCTGTATGTCAAAAAGTAAAAATAATTTAAAAAAAAAAAGGATTCAGGAAGTTGCACAAAACAAACTGAAATTGAAATTCTTTTTCATAGTAAATCAGAGGTGAATAAATATTGAGTGTTACATTTACAAGTGCTATCATATTTTTTCTGCAAATTTGCTAAAACAAAAATTGAATCTCCAAATTACCTTTTTTAGGTAATATATCTTTTAGAGTAATTGTACTTGCAGAAAACTTTTGATATGTCAAAGAAGCTTTGATCGGTGGAGGTCCGGGTGCGTTCTGATATGTAGCCATGAAATAGCAAAAGTTTTTGAAAATGAAATTACTCTTTAAACTGTCAACACATAAAATAATGAATGACCTAATATTTTCCTAAAGAATAATTATAATATAAGACACCAACCTAGGGTGTCATACACATGGTGCCTCTATACGGCACAGTATTATGAAGGTATTCTCCCCTGGCATAGTGTATATGTAAACTTACCATTTTTTGTAGCCTGAAGTATACCAAGCATTTTTATTATCTTAGAGAGAAAATCTAAAGTAATTTTATTTGGTAATATTTTTCAGGTCAGATTTTGCCTGGAAACCGCAACACCCCCAGTCCAATAGATCCAGAAACCATCCAAGTGGCCGTAGGATATGAGCCAGACCCAGCAGATCTTGCCCTGTCCAGTATCCCAGGTCAAGAGATGTTTGACCCTAGGAAACGCAAGTTTTCAGATGAAGAACTAAAGCCTCAGCCAATGATTAAGAAGGCCCGTAAGATCTTCATACCAGATGATCTGAAGGTAAGTTGGAAACGGTCTACGAGACGTCCATGTTGGCCTCAGGCTGCCTTCATATGACTGTAATATCGTTCTGTTTGAAGGCCAATATTTAGTGTCAAGAACGGCAGTAGATCCCATCGGAAAACTTTATCCAAACAAAATCTTTGAGAAATGTTTCCCTCCTTTGTCCTAACGGGATCCAAACCAATTCTTGACACTATACAGGAGCTGTATTATAGAGGTCTGAATACAGCCTTAAAGGGGTTGTGTTCATACGTTACAGTTGTGTACTCATTTCTTTTAGCTTAAAGGAAGAATTTTTCTTCTCTTTTTGCATCTAAAAAAATTATGCAAAAATTGTGTGTATAAATATGCATGTCCTACCAGCTTAGACCTATGATGGGCATACAGGAAGGGGATAAATATTTAGCAGGTGGCACATGTGTTGTAGGAGAATACTGTTATACAGTGGGTTTGTGCTCGCTTGTACATTTGAATTATTCTCTTCATTATTTTCTAGAGATATTAATAGTCCTACAGAATATATCAATCTCTATGGAGACGCAAAGGAACGTTGTCCATTAGTATGTCATACAAAATGTTGGTGATATAAAAAAGGCATGGTTTTCTCAATCTGTCCCAGTTATTAAAGACTATGACACCTTCGAAATCATTATATTTTTTAATTAAAATGTCTATCACTGTGTTTGGTGCAACTTTCTAGTTACTTTTTATTAAAAAAAATATCTTTACTTTTGAGATACAGCTGCTTTGTATCCTGTATACAGAGCAGCTGTATCTTGCGCTGAGAACTAAATCCGTGAGGTCAGAAGGACTGACTGGTTCAGTGACTGCGGGTCAGACACGCAAGATTGAGCTGTTACCAATCACATCTATGTTCATAACTTAGATGCGATCGATTACAGGTGGATCCTGCGTGTCAGACTTGAACTGACGGATTCAGGTCTCCGTGCTAGATACAGCTGTTCTATATACAGGATACCAAGCAGCTGTATCTCAAAAAGTAAAAATAATTTTTAATAAAAATTATTTAGAAAGTTGCACCAAACAAACTGATAGACATTTTTTTTTATTTTTAAAAACAACTATTTCAAATGTGTATATAGCCTTTAAGATGGTCAGGTCATAGACTTGACCATGATGAGATAAATGTTCTTAGTAAAAGTCAATCTGATGGTCCAATCGCAAATGTTTCTAAGAAGCATGGTAAGTCTAGTGAAGATGACTACTGACCAAGTATTATTTTGAAAAAACAAAAACAAAAAACAGTGTATAAGTGTGTTTGGTGCAACTTTCTAATTCGTTTTTATTAAAAATAATTTTTACTTTTCGAGATACAGCTGCATTTTATC